>NC_050478.2:83115600-83415600 GCF_012460135.2 Molothrus ater
CTCAGATAGGGGAGCTTCTTCAAGTCTTAGCTGTGTAACACTAATTAAATGTCACTTTTTTCTGATTAAAATATGAAAGATTATATTAGTTTAATAGATGAATACAGTAAATAAGGTTTGCTTCAGACTGATGGTTGAGTAAATTCAGTTAACAGTGTTTTTCTTTTTTTAAATTACTTCATATGCATCTCAGGAGACCCAATTTAATTCAGGCAAGTAGCAAACAATGTCTGTCTACCAATCCTTTATGGGTAAAGAAGGTCAAAATCTAATTGAGTGCCATTGTACCAGGTTCTGTCTCAGAGGATATTTTCCCTTTCTTTAACTTGTGGCATTCCTAATGTATGCAAGTTTCAACAAAAGTATTTCAAAGATTTTTGTTTCATTAATTTATTTATTTATCAAAATAAATCACTAAACTAGGAGTCTGGACAGAAAAGGTCAATTATACACTAATGATGAAAGAATCCTTGAATTCATAATTCATGAAGAAATATCTCGTAACACCTCTGGATTTGGAATCAAACTCAGCTGAGGATTTTAACAATACTTCTCTCGTGTGATTCTTGTTAGGAAAGTTTCATTTTATTTCAGCTGGAAATTTCTCTGACTGTGAAAGCAAGCCTTTCTACCTGAGCAATAAACTAGAATTAAACTCAAAGTTATGAAATCAACTGAATAACTGAAATACTCAACACTAAAACTGAGAAGATGATAGTCATATTTTTAAGGGACTGTTCCACAGCCCAAGTCAAAAGAAGGGCTTTGGCCAACCTTTGAGCAGGTTGTTTCAGGCCCTCTTTTTATTTTCATACAGTAATAGAATGATGTGACCAAAATAAACAGTAGGTCTGAACTTTAATTCAAAGTATCACAAATTCAGTGGGGGTGGAAGGGTGATAGTATTAGTAGACAGGGTGTCAAAACTCACAAATTACCTCTTTGAATATGGCTGCATATTAAATTTCTGATTATAGAATTTTTTTCTTCTTACAAAATTACAGATTTTTTTTCTTCTGGAAAGAAAGAACTTATTTCTCTGGTTTGGTTCAGTCATGACCACGGATGATAAATTTTGCCCAGGGTAGTGAAAGACATATAACATGATTTTCAGCAAAGGAATTGAGTGACTTTTGAGCTTGCTTGTCCTTGTGAAATTTGAATCACTGGGGTCTGAAATCATATACATTTGGAAGCAGAATCGAACTCTTACTGGAGCTGCTCAACTTCTAGATCTGTCTAAAACCAATTTAGGTATGGATATTGCTTTCCTGGTCTTTTCCTAGTAAGTAGTAAAGCTGACACTTTCTTTGATTCAGTTTAATATGATCTAATCTTTTTATGTCAGCACCTTCAATTTTTCTTTTTTAAGAATAGGGAGATCAAAGCCAGCAGCAAAAAGATCTTACTTAAAGTGATTGAGGGCTGACTAGCTCAGACCTACAACAGCTAAAGAGAAAATGTTTCCTGAGTTGTGTATTAGATCCTTACATCACAAGTAGAACTGGTGCTGTTGCCGGTGCAATGAGGGTGGGCAGCAGGTACAGAGCAGAAATCACAGCTGTCTCATTCTTGCACAGAAAGCTGCAATCTGCTGCTATCAACGGGCCGGGTACTGCTGAATGTTTTAGCAGATGAGTTCTCCATGCTGAATAATGATATGGGTCACTGAAACAAATCAAAGCATCTTTCTTCTTTACTAAATTTTTCTATCACATACTAATACTGTTCTAGCAGTGCTCTCATGCTTATAGCTACATGGAGCTATGTGCTGGGATAAATTCTGCTCCTTTCACAATGGCCCTGTAGAAGCCATGATCAGAGTCTGCACTGTAGAGGTGTATGCACATCTTTAGCTTAGGCTGATCAAAGCACCATGGCTCATATCTGCTTTCTCTGATAAAGAAGTGGAGAAAGAAGAACTATAGGCTATATAAGCAAAACCAATAGGTGAGATTTCCATGTGCAACTAATTCCAGCTATAGAACACTACACATACATAATTTTACTGCCTGTGCATGCCATGGGCAATTTAGAAAGTGCCTAGGGATTAATGGGCTATGAGGTGCTCAGCAGAAAAATGTAAGATCCACTAATGTGCCCAGCAGAAAAATGTAGGATCCCCTGAGGTGTCCAGCAGAAAAATGTAGGATCCCCTAAGGTAAGATCAAACAGGAATCTTCTAACCCTCTTATTGAGGCAATAAATGCTGGTTAATAATTAAGTGCAATGCATGTAATTTGAGAAAAGTATCAGAAACACTTTTGTTCTTAGCGTGTGCTGAAACAGGGAAATGCAAACTTTATTCCATATATCATTTTTAAATCATTCTTAATTCCTGTTCTACTTATGTTACTAAATGCAATAACCAGACCCCCAAAAAACTTCAGTGCTTCCCTCAGACTAAAATATTTTGAAATGTGATTCAACTTTCACAAAATGTGAAAGCTTGTGGAGTTTTTTACCTTAGGTTTTTTGAGAGCTTGTCCTTAAAACTTATATAATTATAGCTGAGTGTGTGAGTGAAGGAGCATGTGACATTTATGCTGAAGCAAATGGAATATGCATGCAATGCTCTTGCTGAGGAGTTGTAGTCACCTGGTACTTTGTAGCTAATGATAATTGTCTAATAAGAAGAACCTGAAATTGTTTTCTTAGAAGTCTGCTATCATAAATAATTCTGTTAGCAATGTGTGAATACAAAACAGATTGAATCTAGCTAAAAGAGTATTTGCAGTATGTGAAAGGTAAGAATCAAGGTCATACACAGCATGTTGAAGTGTTGTATTGTTGGGGTTTATTTTCCCTTTCAAAGTTAACTAAGTGATTAGAAGTGGCACTTGTCCGTGGCCAGCTACACACTGAAAATGCTTATTTGTGGCCCAAAGCTGAGGCTGTTTACATGCTGATCAATTAGTAGTCTCATTTTTTTTACTACCTGCATGTTGTAGACTAACTGGCAATTAAATTTAATGCATAAAATTACATTCTGAGGCCTTTGCAAGCTGTGCAATTAAAAATAGATTTTCCGAGTGTCCAGGAACTGGGTAAAATAGAAGTATTTAAGTATTTCTATATATAAAATGTTAAGTAAATTTTGAGAAGAGTCTTTGCAGAAATGTTTGAGAATATTGAGTTTTTCTTTGCATATATGATATAGATTTCTACTTTAAATCTAGGTGCAAATAAAGGTGTCCATAATTATATGCTTCTAATTGTGAAATGGATAGATTTAGCTTTAACCCACAACCTTGAGCTGAGAAGAGCAGAAGCACTGAAGATGTACTATGTGTCTGAAATAAGGGATGGAGACTGACCACAGACTCTGTAACTCTGTAAGTGGAGGGTGCATGTCTCTGCAAAGTGTGAAGACCCCTCTTTTTAACCACTTCATGGTATTCACTGCAGGAAGAACTGAAAAATCTTCCTGTTGCAAGCCTTCCTTCCTTATAAATACCTGTGACTGCACATCCATCCATCCCATCTATATGTAGCAGAGAAACTGCCTCAAGTTTTCAGGAAGGATGAGAGTTTTGTCTGTACCAAGGTTCCATTTGCTATGACTTTGCTCGAGATTATTCTTCTTTTAGTAGATTTTAGTGTTCTTAGTTAGCCATCAGTGTTTTCAGGCTTTGGCTTTTACCCTATGTTGTAAAGTGACAGCTGACTTTGTGGGTTTTTTGATACTGTGGTGTTATACAGGTCTTTAAATAGACCCCAGCAGAAAAAAAATTAGCGTCTGAGGAAAATGTTTCCCTTGGTAGATGTTTTATCTTTTGCTCACTATATTGGTTGCCAGATCTTGGGTGTGAAAAACTTCCCTAAAACTGTCACTTTGGAGAGTACTGGAAAGCTGGGAAATTTTCTGTTTCACTTGTGCTAAAATATCAGAGCAATTTCTCTAAATAAATGTACTACTCTCAGAGAGTTCAAAGACACCAACAATGACTTCCCTCTATTCTGCTTGATACCAGAACTCACACTTGCACTTACCTGGCATCTTAGAATCGTAGAATGATTTGGAAGAGACCTTAAATATCATCTAGTTCCAGCCCCCCTGCCATGGACAGGGACACCTTTCACTAGACCAGATGGCTCAGTGCCCTATCCAATCTGGCCTTGAACACCTGATGGGATCTGTGGCTTCTTTGGGCAATCTATTCCAGTGCCTCACCACCCTCATTATAAAGAATTTCTTCTGAATACCTAAACTAAACTTATTCTTTCAGTCTGAAACCATTCCCTCTTAGTCCATCATTCCACTTCCTGATGAAGAGTAGCCCCTTGTAGGCCCCTTCAGATACTGGAAAGTTGCTATGAGGTCTTCACACAACTTTCTCTCCTGCAGTCTGAACAGCTTGTCTTTGTAGGGGAGATTCTCTAGTCCTTTAAACAACTTTGTGGATCTCCTCTGGACTTGGTCCATGTCCTCCATCAGAGAGTGTATCAGTAGGTGTCAGGTGAAAAATACTTGGTTCAAGAAGGCCTTAAGGAAAACAGACACTCTGTACCCCTTACAAAAATATGTGTGTGGGGGGTCTGTGTATTAAAGAATGTTTCCTAGCAGCTGTATTCACAAGAACAACTGCTTAAAACATTAGATAATAATCAAGAAAGCATTTTTTATTCTATTTGGGCCAACATTCATTATTCAAGGGTGAGAGTGAGATTTTCTCTATGTGCCTAATCAGTTTTGAACAGGTTGGAGCATGTTTCCTCAGTAATTGCAGAAAGTTATGGAAGGCTTTTGGCAACTAATTTTCATTGACTCTACAAATTAGAGTTTTAGTTAGTCTCATGCGCTAGAGAAAAATATCAGCTTGACTACCATGTCCACTGAAGAAAGCTGTACCACATTCTTCATGTCATTTTGAAAGTGGTGAAAAGTGTTGACACAATCCTTGTTGACACAATCAAGGGTCCAAATAGTAAAACTGTCTCAAAAGCAATGGTCAGGTTTTAGGGCTTTTTCAGTGGGTCCAAACTGAGTTGAGAAATCAATACAATTTTTTTTTCTGTTCAATGTTTGAATCTTCTGATACCAGTATAGTGAGGCTGCAGTTGCCAGTCTGACTTCTGACTGGTGTCCTCAGGTCCACTCTTTCCTCTGAACCGAATGGAACATGGAGACATGTACAAAATTCTGCAAGGTGACCCCAGTTTTGAAGTTCCTGCCTCTGTTGCCAAGAAGCATAGAAACATAGAAAACAGTTATGACACTGATTTAGATCACAATAATTTAAAGTGACATAAAAGCAGATAGTATGTTTACATCTTGCCCTTTGGCATTAATGAAGGCCAGAATAGGTGCAGCAGTCCAAGTCAATTATGCTATGAAGGCAAAGTCAATGGCAAGAGCCATCTCAAAGACAATACCTGCCCAGAAAAGCCACTCTGGTAGGTGTAGCATAGACAGAGGAATGCCTGAGAACAATGGCAGTGTACCAGAGAGCATGAGAAAGCAAGGACCTGGCCTTTCATCCAGTTTCTTCCAGCAGAAGCACTTATGTCAAAGGGCAGCATTGCAAAGATAGTACTGTAACTGAGGAAACAACAGAGCTTTTTCCCTATTGTTTGGTTTGGGGAAACAAAAAATCCTTACGTGGACTTTCCATCTGTTAAAGTAAGTTCTTTTTATAGGGACATCTTGTCTGCAATTGTGGAATTTTATCTACTCAAAAGCATCAACAGTTATCTTTTACTAAGAATAGCAAATAGTCTTTGATAAGAGACCAGGGAAATACAAGTAATTCTTCTTGGTTTTGCTTGCTATTCCTCTTTCCATTTTTTGAGGTTTCTTGTGTGTGTGTGTCTTTTCTTTATTGTTTATTTTGTTTTGTTTTGATTTGTGGGTTTTTATTGTTTCGTTTGGTTTTTTTTTTTAATTGGGTGGTAGCAAAATGTTTTCTTTTGTGTAATATTTATGTAGAATTTTTAATCTTCTTTTTTTCATATGGAAAAGTTAATAGCCAGGAGCAGAAGTGGATGAAGAAAATACTTCTGGCTCTGAAATTTTTCAAATTAAATAGTAGATCTTTTAAAATTATCTTAAGCCTATACTTTTCTTTTTTCAGCTTCCTAAATGTCATTAAATCACTTAGATTCTTTTGAAAATTTTATTATTTTTTACCATACAAACCTTGATCAACTAAGTATAAACATTTATTTTGGTAGCAGATATGTTAATGATTATTCTAACTTATTTACTTACCTCTATAGAGATTTTATATGTTTTGATACAAGTGCAGATAAAGGATTTCCTAATTTAAATAAAACTTCATTTTCCTCAAACATATCGTATTCCATTTTCTTGCCAAAACACAGTAAAACAAAATATATGACGTATTATGCAATAGGAAAAAGGAAATATATTTTAAACAGATATGAATAACAGATTAGAAGAATCTTTAATTCACTTTTATCTTGCTTTGATCTGAAACCGAACTCTGAGCAGCCAGAAACATTAAAGACTTAGAAGAAACAAGGATGACTCATTTTCTTGGTTCACATTGAATTGATTTTCTAAAGAAAGGAGTATGACTTTGAATTATATGTACCATTTAAAATGTTTTGAGCTGATTTCTCAAAAAGTACACCTGTGGCAGATACTTAAATGCATCTGCCATTGTATCAGCATTAGACATGTAACTAAAACTTTCTCCAGTATTCATTCATATTATAGTTTTTCCTTCTACATAGCAGTTGGCTTAAGTCTTCCTTCAAGGACTTGGGTACATTGCATACATTGCAAGAACACAGAATTTCAACTGAAGTCACGCAAGCAAAATATGTTGGCTTCTTGATGTATCATTAAGGAATATGACAGTTTATTTGACTTGGGAACTTGAAACAATATTTATATATTAAGACCATTGCTATCTATGACAAGCTTGACACAGTAATCTGTAGATCTTAGAAAAAGGAAGAAAATGTTTTATTTTAATATTGTTCTGATCCATTCTATTCCTGTGTGTAGCCAAAATAGCTTTAAAAAATGTCTTTAATAACTAAGAGAATCCAGGGCTTTGTGGTTCCCCATCTCTAATTTACACAGTGGCAGGAGGATTGTGCTGGTGCAGCAGAAGATTGGTCTCATTATGCTTTATTGCCGTGAGAAAATTTCTAGCTTGCCACTGGCAAAAGTCAGACTGGAAAAACTACAAGTAGTAGTTTTCTGGGCTCTGCCCATGTCTAGATCACAGAACAATGTTTTCCACAACAGATTGTGTAGATGCCTATACTGTAAGTACTTCTACTCCTTGGGAAGCTAATTATCTCTGTCTTGTCTTGCTAACTTGGCATTTCAGACTTTAACTTGCAGCACTGAGGTGCCTGGAAGCAGCATTGTCTTAGGCCAATTGCAGTTATGGGCAGTAAGTGTGTTGTGCTGTGCTCATGTTTCAGATCCAAAGTTTATAACTTCTCTTAAAAATAAAAAAGGTGAACTTCTTAAAATGTAGAAGCAGTGGTGTTTGGGGAATAGGATGAATTTGCTACCTGCTGTCCTGAGCAAATGTAGCAGTGCTGCTTCTCACGTATAATTAAGTAGTTCAGCCTTGTTGCCAGCTCTAGCAGTCTGTAGGGTGGCAAATATTCATGGTGACAGCTAGTAGAGGTTGGCTTTTCCTTTAAGCATAGAAACTTATTTCACTTGTTTGCTTGAAGCTGAGAGTGGCTAGCTTTATGGCTCTGCACCATGATGCAGACAGGTTCCTAAGTACAACGTGCAGACAATTTTTTTCCTTTTGGTAATAGGAAAGTTTAATTGCAAAAAGTTTACCAGCTTGGGTCTATGCCATCAACATCAAAAAGTGTTCAAAAGCAATTGTAGGGATGTGCATATTTGTACTTCTTACCTCAAATCTGAATATTGCTTTGTCTACAAATGATAAACCATAATAATCTGAGCAGTGGAAAGGACCTCACTACAATTTGGATTACATAGCAGCATGCCAAATGAAGGCTTATATTTAAAATTATTTCCAAAATAAATTCAGTCTTGGTCCTTTCCTATCAAGTTACTTTGGTTGCTTGCAATAGAAAAGAAAATAATGAGGAAAATCTTGTTAGAACTATGTAAAATTGTGCAGGGTTTCTTGGAGCACTAGAGGGAGCAAGAAGGTAAAAGTTCTCAAAAATGCAACTGCTTACTCGGAGGTTGAATCCTTAGGGTAGAAGTCTACCCTACCATGCAGGTAAATAAAACTAATACACCATTAAAAATACCCCAACAAAACACAAACCATAATCAAAACTGAAGTGATATTTTTCATTGGTTTTAGGAATTTTGTTCGTTTGTAATGTTTTGTCCAATTATTGTTTTTTACTCCCACATACATACGCTAACGTCATTCTTCTCCTTCTCCTCCCCACCCCCTTCCCTTTTTGTTTCTGGTTTTGAGGGGATGCTTTTGTTTTCATATCTCTGAATGCCGACTGTGTGTTGATCTAGGCTACTGCTAAGGGCTGGCTCTGACGGAACCAGAAGTCCTTGTTTCTCCTCATCAGAGACCCCTTTAGGCAAACGTTAACCTGCCAAGAGCATGTGCCTTCCAAGGAGGATTTGTAAATGAACTAGTTGTTTTCCACGAAAAATATTTCCTGACCTAAATCTTTCTGTCCTAAGGAAAAAAATAAAAAGAAAACTAAAAAAAGAAATTATATGCAATAAGTACTATACCAGATAAGAGAATATTTTCCCTAGTGTCCCCCCTGTCCAGCCATATTAACTATTTCTAGAATAAAATAATGCATTCTGGTGAGCACAGCATTTCATTTTGGTTATTCACAGAACTGACCCCCAGCCAAAAAGATGTTTTACCCAAGTGGATTAGCCCACTTGCATGTTTGTCTCAATTATAATCTGCCAGTAGCTTTGGAAAATCAAAGACATTTAGGGGAATATTCTCATCTTAGTGTGTTTGATATTACTGGCTGACTCCTCCTGGGATTTGTGAACAACAATGCCAGTACAATGAATTTTAAATACAATTCTACAGTGCTGAAAAAGCCTGTTTTTCATGAGGCACCACAAGCATCATGGTGGTAAATAATTTAAATTCTCTCTTTCCTGCTCTCCTTTGTCTTTCTTGGAAACTTTAGGCACTGCTTTGTATAAATAAGAGCAGGATAACTTTGGAAATGCTTGGCCTAGGACATCTGCCAACTCATGCACAGTCTGAGGACAATGTGAGGTGACACCTGCCCCTAAGGCTTAGGGGGAGCTGTGGATGGGCAGGTGGCAGCAGCCCTTGCTAGAGGAATGCTCTTGGAGGCAGAGCACGTGTAGCAGGAGCTTCCCAGTACAGAGAGCTCGAATTCTGTCTCTCCCAGCTTGCCATGAGAGGCTTTATTTGTGCTTTAAAACACTGTCAGCAAGAGGCAGGGCAAGTTCCAATATGCAGTTGCTTCTTCTGAAGGTGAAGTGGGAAGAAACTCAGTGCCTCTTTTCTTTCACCTGGTCTATGTACGCAGGCATAGCCACTTCAAGACTTCCACTATCAGCCATTCCATGTTAACTGTTTTGGCCCTTGCCTTGCAATATTTCTTCTAAATATACCAACAAGATGTCAGGCAGCAGTGGCACCTCCCAACCGCAGGTACAATGGTGGCATGAAAAACCAGTGTGCAGTGAGATGTGGAGATTTCTTTAATAGTTCCCTCTTCCATGTATATAGCACATTTTACTTCAATATTTGTGAACTTTTTGTAGTTTTGTTATAATATCTTCTGCCTTGCAATTATATTCTCCCTTGACAATTAAAGATGTGCCAACCCTTTGTAAAAATTTCAGTTTATTTCTGGATTATATTTGCTGATATCTCTGCTACATCCCAGTTTTCTTTGCTATTGTTTTTGCAACAAACAAAAATAGGTCCATTTATACCAGTGCTCTGATTTTACTGTAGCTCACCCCAGGACTGGGTGAAGCAGTGATATACTGAATAGGGTGCAGACATGTGCTCAGTGACTCCTGCTGCAGAGTGAGAGCTGCTATAGTGACAGGACCATCCCTGTAAACAGAGTTTTTCCCTTGAACTGGAAATTCAGTCTACACGACTTTTCCTGATGCCCAGACTTTTGGTGGACATCCTTAATAACTTTCATGTACTAACATTTCAATATTTATTTCTTAGTACCCTTATTTATAAAAACAAAACTTTATTCCAAAATCAAATCTGTGGTATCTGTGGCAGGTTAGGTGTCAAGAAGGCTTTTGAAGCTTAATTTGAGGATTGAACTATTCTGGAATTAGGGTTGTTTTTCTGAGAAGATAAAGCCAGAATTATTACTGTTGCTACTTATCCAAAGTGCATTACTGTTAACACCTAACAAAAGTTTTGTACAGAAGCATATTCCTCTGCAGTGTATCTAGGAATACAGTGTTGCCCCTAAAGATTAACTTAGTGTTAGGAACTGTATTCTCCAATTTAGTGCTCCCACTGAAGCCACTTTGAACCACACACTGCTCTCACCTCATGCCTCCACTCCACTCCACTCCGCTCCACTCCACTCCACTCCCTTGTGGCAGGCTGGAGAGGGAAACTAGGGGCACAAAAGGTAAGAGCAATTTACTGGAAACAGCAATGAGATAAGAAAATGAACAGTAACAGCAACAATACTCATGACTGAGTGTATAAGAAAAGAAATATTATTTCTTACTCTGCAGAAACCACCTGCAGTACCTGACCACTCGCTCTGCCACGTGGTCCTGAACCCTTTCCCCCCTTCCTGGAAAATGAGTGAGGGAGGACAGAACAACACCTGTGTCGTTGGCATGCCCCCATCCTGGTTACTGCAAAAAATGAATCCTCTCCTGGCCAGAACCAGGACACTTGGTCACTTCATATCCCAGGTTAGGAAAATGTCCCTCTGAAGACAGTACTGAAAGTAACATTGAATAATAATCTTAAATCTCATTGAGATCAATGAGAATTTCATGCATGTCTGGAATTTAACATGTACTTAAAATGTTTCTGTGAATGAGGAAGGCTTTAATCCATCTTTGGATGGTTATCTTGAATGATGCAAGATTCTAGAGACATTAAACCCCATCCTTTGTCTGCTTCTGAAGCCAATCTCTCCTCAGAGTAAGAGATCAAAGCTGCCCCAGGTTCATAGTCTGTGGGCTGTTTTTTAGACTGTTCTGATCATATAATCTAGCTTCTCTAGGTCAGAGCTCAACTTTCACCCCAAGCCCATAGTAATTTTTTGAGTCAGAGAAGGCCATAGGCTAAAGAAGCTGTCTGACTGTCCCATGATTAGGAGTAAAGGATCAGCCAAGCTGTTGATCTCTCTCCATCTTGAATTACCATCTGTGTTCAAATGACCAGCTTAACATAGGCTCTGAATGTGTCAAGACTTTTCTGCTGGTTTGGGGGGGGTTTTTGCTGCCTTCCATTCTTTCTGGAATGGAAGGCAGCAATCTTGATGCAGCTAAAATGATAAGAATTTTCATTTGAAATATTTTAATTTCTTTTTCATTTTGTGAAGGTTTCTGAAATTCCAGCCATTCTAGGAGGCAGCCTCTATATATATTTGTATACTGCATATGTTTTTGCTAGAAGATATATCTTAGCTTCCTAGAAGTTTTCTGAATGAAATGATTGAAATCGGTGCATGAGAAGCCTTAGACGAAATAGGTCTCAATATTTGTGTATTATCCAGGGTAATAATGAATGGCATCTTACTTGAATATACTTACAGACTCTCATACTTTTTTCAAAGCCAGAGAATACATTTTCTTTATGTATTTTCATTATAATTTTAATTGCATATTTTTTCATAAGTGCAGGGCTTTTAAAATTATGTATTTCTTATATAGGAAAAAAGGAACTACATTTTACTTCCATATATTCTGATTATAAAAGAAAAACAGAAAAGTTTTCAGTTATCCTGATATGAACTCATAGCTACTAACTCTGGAGTAATTCTGCATTTACATAAAGTTGAAGACTGGAAAAGTCTGAAAATAAAAGAAGAATTGTTGTGAGAAGAAGAAATTTTTTTATTGGAAGTAGTGGAAATTGCTCACATGCCTTCAATTTATTGTTTCTCTGCTTGGGCTAAGGAGCCACAGAAGCAATAAGTGAAGTGGATCTACTGGGTAAATAACATCTCGATTTTTGTAATCCTTTTATGTACTTACAGAGCAATGATTAAGTGAATGTGGCTTCTTAAAATTGGGCAGTATTTTAGCTCATCATGTTTATATGCCAGATATGCTGCTGTTTTGATAATTATGCATCTATTGTCAGAGACAATCTCCACTTATATAAAAGTTGCAGGTGTTTAGCACTTACTAAAATCAGGCAATTCATCTGTGGTCAAAAAAAGTACATGCTCAGCCTTTTTACCACTATGTGATATTGAATAAAGTTTTGCAACAAACTTCAATGATTCAGCCCAGTGCCCTTTCTTTTAACTTATTGAAAGAGAAAGGACTGGCTCTTGATTTCTTTGGTATGCATATAGGTAGCTGTAGATAGGATTAACTTAGTTCTGCTTGAATATTTGCTGTCAGAAATAGTGCCTTCTTCTGGCAATTGCTTTTGACAAGCTGGAAAATGGATACCTTTTTACTTAAGGAAGATCCTGTAGGTAAGTATTCTAGGTGCTCTCTTGTTGTTTGAGGCAATAGCTGAGCATATCTTTTAAAAATTTTACTTTACTTGCTGTCCCTCTTTTTGATATATGAAGAGAGTGAGTGGAAGTGAGTGAGAGGCTGAGATGTTCAGCACACAGCACCCTGGAGAGAGAGCTTTGCTTCTCATTTGAAATGCAGAGACCTCTCTGGTCAGCTGAGCTCATGGAAATTAAATACATGGCTCATCTGTACCAGTCACAGGATAATGTGGGCTGTAGTGTTTAAGCTGTTCACAAAGTGCCAAAAGAACATTTTGTCTGCGCAATACCCACATTATAAAGCGTGGAACTACCTTCGCTTTCAGATGCGATTTCATTACTGCAGATTTGTACTATTTATCATAGGAAACAGTTGAGCTTTGGGTTTATTTGGATCACATTTCAGGTGTTTTATATATTTTTTTAGCCTCTAAGCTCTGCCAGCATGCCCAAGTGGAATGAGATGTTCAAGGCCCAAGTGCAAATGGGCGTACCCCAGTGAAAAGTTTCTGCAAAGTGGGAGTGAAGTGTTTCAGCTGCACAAAGAATAGCTTTACCTCCCCAGCTGGACCTCTGAGTGAGTCAGGTCTGGGTGCTGTGTTTTTCCAGTAGCTATGAAGATTAGGAGGTGTAGGCAGGGATTTTGATATATTATACTTTTGCTGTTGTGTAATAGCCCATTATTTATCTAGTGCCAACACAACTCCTTGAAATTGCTGGTAATGTATATTATATTTTGTATTTTCTCTCTCTCATGATGGTACACTGAGCAATGGAAGCATTGATAAATATTTTGTAAACAATATGTACCAATTACCTTGACAAAAAAGGCAACTAGCAATTTTTTCCTGAACTCTGATTTTGACATCAAATAAGGCACAGTCTGAAGTGTTTTTACTAAAATAAAAGTTTCAGTTCTACCAGGGTTGTTAATGGGGTTTTTTTCCACTTTTGCTAAAGATAGTTGCCAATACCTTCGATCTGTTAATGTTCATCACAGAGTTCCAAAGCCTCATCAAGTTGGCATAATTTGAGTTTACTTTAATGATTGCAATGAAAATGACAACCCTCACAAGAGTGTGAGGGTTTTTTAAAAATATTTTCATGCTTGATTTTAAAAAACAGGCTTCTCAAAAAAGAAGATGCCTGGAATCTTAAGATTATAGTTGAAGGCAAAAGTTTGCTTCGCATATAATTGATTATCAGCTGAGCTGTGATTGAAAAAGGAAGTATTTTATAAATTTGCAGAAAATAAGTGATAGTATTGCTGCTTGTAGATAGCTTAAAGTGACATCAGTGTTCTTGGAATGTGATTTTATTCTTATTTTTACCATAGTTTGTAGTGGACAGCCCTCCAATAGAAAGTGAAACCATATTTTCTTTTTTTTTTCCCAGTGGTTTAGTAAATCAGATCAGAGCTCCCCTTACGCTCTTTTTTCCTCTCTCCAGTTATTCTAGCAAGGGTCGCAGTAGTTACACTGAAGGCATGTGAGGAACTAGAAAAGTAAATCCTTCCTGGTTTTTCACCAGCATATCAGAGCAAATCTGAAATTCTTTCTGCCCTCACTGACCAGTAGCAACACATTTGCATCTGCTACAATGAAATGTGGGACTTAATTAAAGCTAAACTGAGCATCTTGAATTTTGATGATCAAGTACATGTGAATTTTGATAATCAAGTACATGCTCATGTATCAACTTGCTGCCTACAGACTGTGCCCAGAAAAGGCTTTTCAGATGTGCTGGAGTGATGATTTTGAGAATCACTCCCTGATGATTATAACATCAAGAATCATATTCTGAAGATATAAACATAACTGCAGATTTCCATCAACCTTTAAAAAGTGCCACGGAGTGCGCAGATTAGAAGACCAGATTCCTGGCTCTCCTTCTGTAAGCTTTCTCTGGCTCACTACTTTACCTGTTAGGGATTTATACAATTAAGGGTTTTGGTGCATTTAGGCATCAACAGGTATGAAGAATTCAGGTCTACATAGGAGAGATGAATATGAACTTGCACTTACTTATTTTTGCTTGCCTGTGCTTAGAGTTTTAGAGATTAAAAAAATTACTTCACACCTTTAAAAGGTAAATTGATCCCTCTGTTAAATAATCTGCAATAGTTATGGACACAATTCTTTTTTATGTTTCCATATGTGAATTGGATAAAGGAATGAGCTGTTCCTTTGCTTTTATTACCTTTATTTCAGAGAATAGTCATCCTCATGCCTAGATATGTCTTGAAATAAAAACACCTTCCTGGGTTTAGCAGTGTTTTGAAAAACTTCTACAACATTGTGGAAATATTCAGATGGGTTAATTCCCTCCAACAAAAACACTTGAATTCTGACTACCTACATACTCCATCCAAACACCTACCTTTTCTCTTCAAATCTTAAATTTCAGATCTTAGAATCTGAAATGTGCCAAAGTTACTCAACAATATTTGGCGTGGAAGTCCCCCATGATTTTTTTATTTTGCAACAGCTATCTGGAATTTGTGAAACTTTGCCATCAAACTTTAACACTTATGCTGTGTAGATGATGAAGATATTTTTGCTGCATCTCTAAAGTCTTTGTGAAGGGTATCATACAGACATAGTAAAGGAGCAACTAAGTGAACTGTATTGCAACACACATAGAAACATAACATAGAAAACAACCTGATCTCAGAGATGATCAAATGGACTATTCTACTTTTAAGAGAATTTTCTTGTTGTTATTGTAAAAGAAAAGAAACCTTAGAAGTGCAATTCAAACTTTTTATAAGAGAATTTTATTGATCATAATTTCAAGACAGAATAATTGAAAAAACTGAGATGAATTGAAGAAAGGTGGAGTGGGAGCTTGAAAGAACTTTTTGGATAATACATTACAATTTCAATTTAAAAAATTATCTGTTTCTATAGTAAACAGAATATTGTGAAGTTTTTTATAGGAGTCTGTATGTAGAAGTGATTTGAAAATAAATAAAGAAATAAACTTTTGAAAGACTAGAAATTAAACCATCCCAGCATATGAAAGAGAAAATGCAGGATAATATCAAAAAAGATCCAATAACTTGAAGATAGTTGCAAGATATGAAATTGCTTTCCCTGTCAAAGTGTTTTTCAAGTATCTTGCCTCCATAATGGGACAAGATGGCTAAGAAAAGAGTAATTTTCTGTCTGCTCTGAAAAGTACCGATTCTGACAGGCATGGATGCACTCTTGCGTGTCCATTTCAAGAGGGTTATTGCTGTTCTCTATAAGCAAAGTATTTTAAGAGAGATGGCACTCACAAAAATTCTATGAAGCCTGACTGATGCTGCATGAGTCCTTGCAGGGTTAAGTCTGATAGCATTGTCCTTCTGTCCTCCAGTGTGTGAGACAGACATGAGCAGGGATGATCCCAAGGGCCATCCCTTCACTTGGGACCTTCACTGGCTCCAGCAGAGTCCAGCTCTGCAAGAACTGGGGTGCAATAAGAAGAGCATTCCCCACAGGTAAAGAGCGATGATCCTTCCCCTCTTCTCAGCCCCCACGAGGCCACATATGGAGTTCTGTGTCCAGTTATGGGCTCCTCAGGACAAGAGAGACATGGAGTTCATTGAATCGGTCCAGCAGAGGACTACAAAGATGAATGGGGGACTGGAGCATCCCTTTTCTGAGGAGAGCCTGAGGGAACTTGGGCTGTGCAGTCCCAAGAAGAGATGACTGTGAGGGGACCTCATCAGTGTCTGTCAGTATCTGAGGGGTAGATATGTCAAGAGTGTGGATCCAGGCTCTGCTCAGTGGCGCCAAGCAATAGGACAGGAGGCAACAGGCAGAAAATGATGCACAGGAAGTTTCACCTGAAGATAAAGTAGAACTTTTTTTACTGTGCAGATGACCAAGCACTGGCGCAGATTGTCCAGAGAGGTTGTGGAGTCTCCCTCACTGGAGATTCAAGAACTGTCTGGACGCAATTCTGTGACATGTGTGCTGGGAAGAACCTGCTTCAGCAGGGAGGCTGGACCACAGATTTCACTGTGGTCCTTTCCAAGCTGATTTATTCTGTGACTTTGTTTATCTTCCACATTTGAAGCAGTTTTATGATTGCAAAGCAAAGCACCAAGGAATTAAAGGACAGTTCCTTTGTGACAGCAATTTCACTTGCATGTATGAATTGAGTTAACAGAGATCAAACCTCAAAAAGGTAAGGCTTGGAAGCACTGTTCAGGTCTAATGCCTTAAAGCTGTTTTTCTTATAGTAGCTTTATGTGTAATTGATTTGCTGCCTATCCTATGCAGGGATCTTGCAGAATAGTTATCAAGGGATTTTGTCATGAAATATTTGGAAAGACAGTTCCTACTATAATGAGAAACCTAACTTTTGATAAAATTACTGATTTGTGCATATCAGTAGGAAGACAATTTGTCAGTAAGAATCACAGCTGTTAGGCTTTCTGTAATCCTTTGATTGTCAAGGGGGCATCCCTGGTAGTGGAAGAAGGAAGGTTTGGGAGGGGGAAGCCTTTCATGTGTGCAAGAGAGAAAACTTTGAAACATGGCCTATGAAGATGAGACTTGTATGCCTGACTTCTAAAGAATGTCTAATAATGCCTTCTTGGCTATATTTTCACTGCTCTAACTTTGCTTTATTTTGACATGCAATTCCTCCTATCCTGCTTCATCTATTCTTGTTTTTCTGCATCCATATTTCAGGACCTAATTTGTGTTGAAAAAGACCTCAGGACATCTCCAGCCCAATCTCCTGATCAAAGCAGAACCAGGTAGGTCAGGCCAGGTTACTTAAGACTGTTTTGGTCAGGACTTGAAAACCTCCAGGGATGAAGTTTGAAAAGCCTCTCTGTACACCCTGCTCTAACATCTGAGTGTTCTCACTGTGAAAAAGCTTTTCCTTATGGGCAGTTTTAGCCTTTCTTATTTAAATTTGTGCCTGATGTGTCTTTTCCTTGCAGTACACACTGTCATCAAGAGCCTGGGTTTGTTTCCTGGATGACCTCCCTATAGATACTGGGATATCCTCCTCACTGAAGCCAGGTGGTGGTTTAATACCAACAGGAAATTAAACTCCAAGTAAGCTGCTTCCTATTTCCTTCCTTCTGATATGGGAGGGACAAAAACAGAGACTATGGGTTGAGGTAAAAATTTACTAAAACAAAAACCAATGGAATAAGAAGTGTACAATAACAACAAAAATAATACCAAAAGTTTGCAAAGAGAGGTGTTTTATCCCCAGAAAAGTATTCCTCACTGGGAACAAAAACGAGATGATGTACGGTCACTGCAGGTCATGTCCAGTGGTTTCCCCAGATAAAGAAAATAGGGTGATTGTTCCCATGTGCCACCCATGTGACAGTAGAGAGAAAAGACAAGATGGCAAGGGTGCTTCCATGGATAGTGTTTCCCACCCACTAGCCACTGAAAAATCAGTGACAAACGAACCCCACAAAAGCTGATCATCCAATTGGATCCCATTACCACTCCTCTGGGCTCCAGTCTCCACAGGGTCCTCAGCTGCTGTTTCTATGGCTCTGCTGTGCCGGAGGTCAGTCCTGCTGTTGCTGCTTTCCATTCTGCTGCACTCCTTTTGGTCAGTTCAGCTGGGTTCAGCTGAGCTTCCTTCCACTGGGATCCACAGTTTTGTCCAGGTTGGTGTCATTCCCAGCTGTTCCTTTCCCCGTGGCAGTGTCTGTATAGGAGCTGTCGGTTCAGCACTGCAGGCAATTCACATTTTCACTGCTTTCCTTTCAGCACTACATCCCATAGCCACAGCCCAGAGCTGTGTGAACATGACCAATACCCTGATGTTATTCTATACCATCCTTACATCATTGCCAGGGACAGGGAAAAGGATTCTTTATTTTCCAGAAAGAAAGGGTGACCCTTTCCCATTGAAGAGAAAGCATGGAGTGCAGAGAGTCTGTCCATCATTATTTTTATTGTTCTGCAATTGGTGAGCATTTTGCATGTAAATCACCCTCTCTTTGTACACTTTTGCTATTAGTATTGTTGCTGTTACTGTTTGTTCTCTCATCTCATTGCTATTCCCAGTAAATTCTTATCTTCACCTGTGATCTTTAACTTTTTGCTTCCAACTGTAGGGCAAATGAAGAGTGAGTGCTGAAGCAGTTTCAGTGGCAGCACTAAATTGGGAGATTCCTTAACCATGACAACTTTTGTCTGGCTTTCTGGCTCCATATCATCCATTAACGGTGGCACTCTAAGCCTGATCACTCAGACATTTTTTATTGATCCACTAGTTCACTCTGCTGGTTTGAAAGCAGACCAGTGGGAGATATTAAGTTAGAACTATAATTTAATGCGAAAATTAAAATAAAATGCAGCATTACAAAAAACACTGACAGAGTCAGAATACAACTTGACACCCTGTCGGTGTCAGAGTGTTGGTTGCAGTCTGACTAAATGGTGGCTGCAGCGATTTTAACATAGAAGACAACCAGGCTGGTAAGGTGCCATTTACACTTAGTAAATCCATGCTGCTTGTTTTGAGTCACCTTCTCATTCACAGGCATGAGAATGTGTACCTGTAATGATGAAGGTGAACCTGGTCCTTTTGAAATGGGTTGGCCTTCCACCAAGTCTGTGAAACTGGATGGCAATTTTTATTCCTGTGAAGAACAAGATACTGAATATTTCAAGTCAGTGGGAGTTTTAGCAGCTATTTCAGTGGAAACAGCTCCTAGCTGTAAAGTAGAAATGGGCTTGTTTGTTAATACAAAGTCTTTCTGAGTTAATCATAGTTTAAGACTGAGGACAGGATTTTTTCTTTCATTGGATTTTTAGACAGAACTCATAGGCCAAACAATAATAAAGAAGGATGTCTTGCCCTGGGAGCTGCTATCACCTAAACACACTTGAATTGAAGTTTGTATGATATGGAAGGCATTATGAGCTAACCATAAAGAGCTCTGCCTTTAGTGCATAATAGCTAGGAGGATAGCTGTATCTTGAAACTCAAGACTAAGGGATTTTAGCTCAGTACGTAAGAGACAGCTTGAGGGTCAAACCTGACCTAACCTTCAAGATGATTTCAGCAGGAGTCCTGAAAGAATTTTACATGTTTACCTTTTCTGTCTTTTTTTGTTTTACTGAAATTTTCAGTCCTTGAATAATGAATTTGAGACCGCATAGCCTAATGCAAGAGCAAAAAGCAGTGTGACACATCAGTAAGGTAAATATGTGCTTTGTTTTGTTGACTGATAAAGTAATCCTTTCTTTTTGTTTTATATTCTCTTTTCTCCCTGTTGTTTAAATTTGATTCTCATATGCTATTTCAAATTAGATTTAAAATGTGTGCTAACACATTCCTAAAAAGACATGCTCTCTTCGCTACATGACCAAGGAGTTTTGTGTAATCTTTAGTGCAAAGAAAAGCGTAAATTCACCCTACACATGCTTATGTATTCCACAGCTGGTACAGCTTTAAATCACTTGACCAAAAGGATGCTCATTACCAGGAGCAGAGACTGTGCTCCACATGACTACACACATCAGAAACATTTGATATGGATTTCTACCTGCCTCTTGATTGTGTACTAGTCTGGTGATATCAGAAAACCTGACATCATTCCCCACTCTGCCACAGATTCCCCTAATCTAATTTGACACAGTCAGCTATAAAGCTTGAGTTAGAGGTGTGGTTACCACAGAGTGTCTTGCAATTAATATGAAGAGATAAGCACATCCCAGGAATGATTTGGCCCATCTCTGTTTGTCTGTCTGTTGCTAATATATGGAGTTTGGGACAGTTAGGCTCCTACATTACTGTCTCACTAAAGCAAAGGTGTCTGTCCATGTTTTCATCCAATCTTGGGCAAACATTGTTCCAAATAGACTTTTACAAATTATTTCACCCACTTTCAGACCCTTGAAAAATTTAGGATTTTTTTCCAATCCTTTTAGTGTGTTCTTGAAAGAAGTGTGGTGGGGGGAGTTCTATTTTGATAGGCAAAAGGTTGATCCAGCAACTTTAAATTTTCTGTTATTTTAATGAATTTCTGGATGGAAGCCATTCAATGCTCATAAATTTCAAAAATGTGCAAAACCAAGAGCTATTGCATGGCTATGATTGGCCAAAAGGTGATATCAGGAGCCCCAAAGCCCCCACTTCAGCACACCAAATTCAGCAAATCTCCTTGGCTTCCCATTGCTTTGCTTTGGTCTTCAGAGCTGAGTGTAAACAAAGATAACAACTGAAGATGGACCAATGGACCTCCAGGTATAGTTTGGTTCTGCAGACAGCCAGATTTATTCAGACATAGGCCCTTTTTAGAGGCATATAATTTCTATTTGCATGGCCATTTAATACAGGAACCAATGACAGCAAGGAATAGGTAAGATATTTATTACAAAAGACTATTGAATAAAACTGGAGGGAAATGCTTTAAGAGGGGGCCTACACAAGAAGAAAATTGTCTTACAACCTGCCCCAGGCAAGGGAAAATGACAGCACTTGCATGCAGAAAAGTTTTACATGAGAAGGCTTTAGGTGGAGTGCAAACATCTCCTGAACTGGCAAAGTTATCTTTGGCATGTGTGCTCATCTTTTCATGCTTGTTGTTATCATATTAGGGCAAGGCTGATATTAACTGCAGTCTCTGGGTGTTACTTGTTTCACAAGTAATTACAGTCAGAACAGGTCTGTTCAAACGTAGGAATAAAGGAAACAGGAGATGTAAAAGAAAATCCAGGATTCAGCACATTATCACCCAGCATTCAGCTCTCATATCTTTTTGAGGTACAGAAATGCTGTTATTTTCAGGATATTGATGGTACATGTATTAAAGTCTAGCAGTATTAAGCTGTTTATGATAAATCCCACACAGAATGAATTCTCTTCATGCAGAAAAGCATGAAGAGAATTCATAAGGTTAGCTCCATGCCTGCATTTTCAGATACTGCATCTTTTTACTCAACTACTAATAGTGAATTTTTCCCAACCTAATGCAAGCTGTTTTTTCTCTAATTTGGTTCCATTGCTTTTTCCTGTCCAGTTCTCCTAATGCCGTGATAAGCTGTGTTTCTGAATTCAAAAGGAATTCAAACAGAAAGCTTGTTTGAATGCAAGAGCATGTTAAATGTCATATACAGTATGCTTTTGTGGGACTGTTAAATGAAATACAGCAAACAGTTCTCTTTCTCCTCTTGCTAGTTTAAGCCACAGCTATACTGTAAGGTGTGATATTTATGTATAGAGTAACTTTTTTTGTCATGTAAAGACAAAATAATGGTTTTTACAGAACAAGATCTGACCCTGCCCTATACTTTCATAGAACACAAGTTAATCTAATATACATGCTGTTCCTCTATTTGCTGCTGCACATCTCTGAATTACTTGGACCAAAAATAGTAAAAAAAACAATCAAATCCCTACAGAAATGCTTAATCCTCCTTGCATAAGCCCCCACAATTTTCAGGGTTTGCAAGAGTGCAAGTATACTTGATTAGTAGTAGTCTTTTCAGCAGTGCTATCTTCTTAACAGAATTCCTGTGTTATCCCTTACTGGAAGAACACAAGAGATGCTGCAAACAGCTGTCCCCCTGTGAACATAGGATAGCTTTTCACAAAAATATTTGTGATGGTAACATGCAAGTAGCTACCACTGGGCATTATTAGTATTTTATACCTGAACTCCAAGATAAGCCTAAAAAATTCTAAATTTTAACAAATTCCATAGCACTGCTTGAAAGCATAATATTTCTCATAAAATGCACCAGTGGTGTCAGGCTACATACCCACAACATGACAAAGAAAGTCTCTTAATTTCAAACTGAATGAGTTCAGCTCAGCTTTAGTGGTGGTAATTTTTTTCGCTCAGCTAATCATCCTCCCTCTGGGCTAATTTTGAACATTGCTCTTTATTTTCTCTTTACAGCTGTACTTAGGAAAGGAAGAGACACTGAGACATAGTTGTATTTTCCTCATTTATTCCTTTAAATGAAGTCAAAGAAACTCTAATGTTAAGGAGTGAAAAATCTCAGGAAATGTTTTCATTAGAACTCTGCTGGCAGCAGATATGCCTCTGGCATTAAGGGTTGCCTGTGTGCTCCTCAGTTCTCAGTTGCTCTATTAAATGGTATAATTTCTTCCTCTTGAAGTGATTCAATGTGAGAAAGAAACTTTTCTTTATTTTTTTTTTCTATATTCTGATGTTAAATAAATTATTATTTTAAATATGCTTTTAGGCCTTATCCCAGTATTGCCAATAGTGTATTTAGAAACTATGAGAATACTAAGGTGAGGAAAGAGATGTCACAAAGACTTGTAAATTCATTCTGTACTTGCGTTCCATACTTTTCTGCAAAATGAAATATTTCTCTGTTTTTGCTACCACTGATGTAGAGGGATGCTCCTATAATGGAAATTGCTGATTCCTTTTTGCCTAAGCATCTGATTCTGGAAAGGCCACTTGAGAGTTCATCATGAAAGAGAGGGAAGAAACCATGTGACATCAGGTTGGGCCACAAAGTTATAAGGTAGAATATGGATGAATATCCTATTTCTCCTGCAAGCTGTTCTGACAAATGCATAAATTGATAAACATTCAGCTAGCTGTCTTGTCAGTTTAGGTGCTTTTATATATTCTCAAGAAACCTTATAGGTAACAGAAGAATCCTCCTTTATTTCTCTTATACATCTTTCTAGCAGTCAATGAAAAGTCTATCTACAAATAATGAGAGCCTTTATCTTCTTTTAAACCATTTCTTCAATTCTTTGTCATATGGCATACAATCCTATCCTACAACTGGCAGGTTTTACTGCATTGGGTTCTTTTTGGCCTCATCTATGAGTAATTCTTAGGCATAGAGACATTTTCTACTTCAGATTTTCTGTTTGTCAGTGTGGAATACTACTTAAGGTAGTTAATAAAGTTTGATTCTTTGCATATGAAAAAAGGAGTGGCAATTAATTCTGAACACTTAAAGAATACATTACAGGGCTGTTGGCACATTCCGAGTATACAATAATTGGCTGAATTTAATCAGATCCACAAAATGCTATTGTGGTAGATGATCTGGCAAGGGAAACTGTCTCTGTAACTGCAGAGCTTCTGCATGCAGCTCGCTACTTGCTATGCCTTATATTTTGTAGTCAGCAACAGAACAGAAATTCTGTAGTGTGTGCTGGCTTTCTATGGGCTTTTCATCTTAAAAGTGTCTTTTGAGCAGCAACATCACCATTGGGCAGAAGGGGAAGTGGAAAGCTTTTATCCAGTACACAGAGACAAACATGGTATTGTCTTGTCTTGTTTGCCAAACAAACAGAGAAGATGTGAAGACTCAGGAAGACAGAACTGATAGCAGGAAGCGAGACCCAAAGAAAACCTGTGAAGGCAAAGCAGTTTGAGACCCAGTTTTGAGTGATTATTGCTATGTTGCTATCTTTACTTTGGGAATGTTTAAAGAAAACTAAAGACAGAATACACCCACTTTTCAGGAACTTAAAAAGGGAATGGTCTGAGAATGCTGTTTCTCTTTGCTCCTCATTCCTGACACATTTCATGATCTGCAGAGGTCAACACTCCTCTCTTTCTCTAGGTGGAAGACTTGCCATGCACCATGGGGAGCTTAGTGTGACCAGTACTGTAGGTTGGGGGCTTTTCTTTGTAGGAGAGAAGTGTATATATGAAGCCTTTGTGTAAATTTCATATATATATATATATATATATATACACACACATATTTACACATTACGTAAGTAATGAGCATGAGAAAGAGGGAAGATATAATAGGTCCAGAAAATGTGTCAAGGGAGGTTTAGATTGGATATTAGAAAAAGGTTCTTCCCTCAGAGGGTGGTTGGGCACTGGGACAGGCTCTCCAGGGAAGTGAGGACAGCACCAGCCTGATGGAGTTCAAGAAACACTTGGACAATGCCCTTGGGCACATGGTATGACATTGGAAGATGGTGCTGTGCAGGACCAGGAGTTGGACTTGATGATCCGTGTGATTTCAAATCAGCTTATTCTATGATTCTGTTATATATTTAAAAAGCATAGAGATATGCAAAAACCTTTACCTTCTGTATTGTGGGATTTAATAAGAGGGTCCACAATGGCTTAAATTCAAAGGCTGATAAATACAGCATAGCCTAAGTCCATCTAATTTTAGCATCATCGGCAATATTTCTGAGTAATAACAAACAGAAAACCTAAAATTAATTTCAAATATCAAGTCTATTGAGTTTTTCAGAGTTGGACCAGAAAAGTACTTGTGTAACTATGCCCACATCTGTGCCCCAGACATACATACATGCATATCACTAAAACTCCTCAGTATTTCAGTGATCCCTTGAAAAGTCTGGTATAATAGGCTGATGACAAAGACACTTCTTGTTTGTCAGATATGCATAGCTGTATAAAAACTTTGCTGGTATATCTGAAGAATATTTGACAAGCTGACTGCTGTAATTTACAGCTAAGATGGAAAAGAACAGACTATGTCCCCAGGGGAGCAAAGCACTTTTAATATTTTAACTTTCTTATATGCCTTTCAAAGCAAATTTTCACACAGAGCTTTGTTAGAGTACACAAAATCACAGCTAGTTGTAAATATAGGTGACAATGCTTTATTCTTGTAAATGCAGTTACAAGTATTTCAAGAATGCCAACAGCTGACCCTGGGACTATTTATATTTCCTGATACACAGATTCATACTCTCTTATGTTCTTTAAGTAAAATAGTTCCTACTGTACAAATTTTTATAAAGACAGGTTGAGAGCCTGAAAGTTTGCACAGTAATTTGCTTGTAAAGATTATTTGGCAGTGTAGGACTTTGTTTCCTCCAGTTTTAAGGGGCATCATACTGAAGTGTACAATTGTTCTTCAATAAATACTCCTGGTATTGAAACAGCAACATAAAATTCCAGCGTGTCCCATGAAAGTACAGTAGCAGTCATGTCAGGGTTCAAAAAGGACAGGGACATTATGGGTTATGGTAATCAGCTGAAGAATATACTTGTATATACTTGCTCAAGTATGTACTTGTATTCTGCATGGCTCCCTGAAGGAAAGTATGCTTTTCTGATTTTAGGTTTCAGTCTATACCCTTCCTTAGGTTTCAGTCTATACCCTGAGTTCTTTCATGTGACAGTTTTCTAATGATGTTGAAACATTTGTCCCTGCTCCTTCAATATTTTCTGAATGAGGTCCATTTGTTTATTTTCCAAAGAATAAACACATTACATCTTCATATTCTCTACTTTCTTTAAAATCCCTTAGTTTCTGTCTCCCATCTGCTCTAATTTTTCCTTTGATTGTAAATTTTATTAAGCAAACATCCTATTAGTGTAAATTAATGAAGTCTTATTGACTTTAATGGGAAAATGATAGTTTATAACAGCTGATGATTTTGCATTATGTGTTAAATGAATATGCAAACAAAAATTGGGATGTTGTTATTGGCTATGCCATATTCCAACAATACTCTTAAAGTTATTTATTTTTCCCATGGGTGTTGTTGCATTGGGGCTTTTTTTTTTGTGTGTTTGTTGTTTCAGCCAGTATAATCTATGGATCTCTCCCTTTTATTTGCCTTATTTTCTGAATATGCAAATTCTTTTAGTTACACTATTTTTCTCTGTAGTAAATTGTATCTCTAGATGCCTGCTTCCCATCATAAAACAGGGAGGATTAATCAACCTCTGGAAAGGTGTAGAATGTTTCTGTCATCTCTAAAGGAAGCCTAAATGATTAATTTGGACTGGAAAGCAAAAACTGACTTAACCAAATTCTGTCTGTAGTGACTATCTACCTTTATTGACTTTGTAAAATGGTTTTTTGGTTGTTTTTTTTTTTTTTTTGAGCACTTATTAAGTTTTCTGAACTCTGGAAAAGGAACTCTGTGGTTTAAAATTGCAATGATATGGGAAAGAAAAAAGAAAAACAAGGCATTCATTCTGAAAGCATATTTACCATCAATTTATGAAAACTACCATTCAGCATCTGCCCTAGTTCCTGCTCTTTAGGCTAATGTCTCTTTTTAGATGCTTCAGAACATTTCTCACCATCAGAGGTATACTGAACAACTGCCCACAGTATTCAATTTGATTAAGCTATAATCCCCTCCTTTTGAAATAGGATATTAAAGGGAATGATTTCTATTGTGCCTTGATATCTAAATCTTCAAACTTTTCAGCTGTATATTTTCTGTTTCTGTTTGATAGTCTGTTATGGGGCTGTCCTGTTCTGGTTTGCTATTAATCACTAGCCTAAGCAGCATGATTATTTGTCATAACAGGTAGGGAAGTCTCAAAGTAATCAAATCTGGAAAGGTCAGTAGTGGAGAATTGTTCCCATATGTGAGACATTTTCAAAGAGGAAATGGAAGGCATCAAGTGGCAGTCCTGTAAATAGGAACATAATCAAAAGTGCAGATGCAAAGAAATAAAGGAAAGTAGGTCAGGGATGATTCTACTGATGCAGCCAGAGAATAACTGATGCGTGTATTAAAGGCTCTGTCATTCCCATGAAGAGCTTTATCCTACAAAGCCAGCAAAAAATAGAGCTGAAAGTGGAAGAAGCATTGAGTGGTTTGGAGCCTGTTTGTATTTCAGAGAGATAAACAAGAGCAATATGTGCTGCAGTCAAGAGTCTGAAGCTGCAACAAGAGGAAACATTCAGAGTATAGCCTGTTGGACCATTTGTTCCCCTCTTATCTTTCTCACATATATGATGACAAAAGTGCAGTTGTGTTGGTGTTTGTTCACAAATAGCTGGTCTGGTCATCTGTAAAATGAGTTTTATTAGGATGATGCAATTCATATGGTGTGGTAGTGCTGCTGCAGATTTCAAAAATCTTTTCCTCAAAGCTGCTGGTGGCTTCTGTTTTTAGCTGTAACAGACAGGGATGACTCATGGGTGTTAATTTGGGCTTAAGGCTATATTTTTAAACCTCATTCTTAAGTTTGCAAGCACTTAGAATCTGTGCCAGAATCCAGACCTGCTGCTATTTAGGGATTATTTGTATTCACAGCCTATTGTTTGAAAGGACAACATCAGTCAGGGCATTGTGTTAAGTGGACATGCATCAGTTTGACAGAAAGTGTCCTAATCTGCACATTCACCACTTGAACAGTTTCAGTGGTTCTAGTTTAAGCTTCTCTCCATGTGCATTCAGATGTCATTACTTGTTTGTATTGTCTCTGATAGATGTTTGCTTAACATACTTACACTTTTCCCTTGGGTATGGAAGTCAAGGCAATTCCCTCTCTTTATGGTTGCAGTTGCTTAGAGCTACTTCAGTAATGCAAAATGGCAGTACGTTTTTCTGGACAGATCTTGGTCCTCAGAGTTCTCTTTGCAGAGAAGCATGGTGTTTGCCCGATAGGATCAGTGAACTACAGGTGGTCAAAGATATCAAAAAACTCATGAAAATATCACTGCAGAGTTTTAAAGACTTCTGAGTCTAAAAATATCTAGCTAATGTCTGTATGAATGCACTCTTCTTGGATAATTTACGTTCAGACAGAAACATTTATTAATTCTGAATACATCATTCAGGATTAATAATACCCATTGCCTCTCTTCCGTTACAGCACTCATCTATACTTAATACAGCTTTTTTTTCTAATTAAGCTTTTGTTTATTGTCCATATTTAGGCAGTAATGAACTTGTATTTCCATCACCTAAGAAATAAACATTTCTGAAATTCATGTGTTCTGTCTTCCAGTCTCCAATCAATACCATGTCTTTCTTCCTGAACTCATTATTTTAACATTTTACTTAATTGTCAGTCCAGATAATTTGATAAGTAGGGTTAAAATTGTTCAAAATCGATGAGCACTAAAGCTCTGATTAGCACTTTAAAGTTCAATCTGATTCTAACCTGTGTCTCTTCAATTACAGTGACTGTCACCTCGAGTTGCCAGTGGAGTTTGTATCTGTTGTAGGCAGGCTTATGTTAGCTTTGAAAGTCCTTTTATATAGGAATTTTTTCTGTCCAGACTATTATTTTTTCCTCTCTATGTCATGAAGTTGGATTATTATAGGAATCCTATCTTGTTCTTGGACGATATGAAAATATGAAGCCTATCTTCTCAGTAAGCATAGAATTATTGGGCCTAGCTCACTTGGGTAGAAGAAAGTATGTGTCATTTTAAATAATTTAAATCATTAAAGCCTCTGAAAGCTACTGGAGACCCTGCTTGTGCTTTCACCATTTCTGTTCACTGTAAGCTTTCTCCTTTTGTCACAAGCCAATTCTGTATTCTACAAAGAATTTCTCTTGAATGTCCAGTAAAGAACAGCACTTCTTTTCACTGCTATGAATAGTGTTTTTCAATGAGTAGCAACAGCTGCTGAGAGAATTTTCTGTTTAAAGTGAAAGTTGAGAACAGTCTTTAAAGTCTTTACTTCCCCTTCTGTCTTCCAGTTAGCAATAGAGCTCACAATGGGTGTATGCATGTCTGTGCACGCTTGTGTGCATAAATCAAAAATGTTTGTATACTGCTAGGGAGAACAGACAACCTTTAGGTTTTTGACTCAGCATGGCACAATGCTGAAATATAACCTGAAATATAACTTATTTTTCTGAACAAGGGACAATTTTGGTAATCTCTGGCCAATTAATATACTTCCATTTTAAACATAATATGGAAGGTGAAAATTATTCACTGGATTCTTTTTCTCATCATTCTTAAATGTTAAGTCCTGAAATCTTGATTTAATATCCATAGGTGTCTGAGTTCAAATTGCAATACAGGTAAGTACTGGAGTAAACTACAGAAACAAGTTTAATCATCAACCAAAAATAATTAATTGATTACTCTTGTTAAGATTAATTCCTAAGGCAAAAAAGTAGCACTGTTTAAATCTAGATCTCAAACGTGTAAAGCAAAATTATGTGTAAAATTAAAATATATAAAACCCCAAACATGATGAACCACTGTTAAAAATAAGCAGGAAAAAGGAAAATAATTTGTGCGTTTTCTGGAAAATTGCTTATGCACAGTGTATGAAAATTATACAGGTCTAACTTCTCATTAGTGTTCTATTTTTTCTGTAACTAATGGTGTTCCTCTGAAAATTATTGTCATGGGATTGATCTGAAAATTGTAAAGTTTTTCACTGTCTCCCCTAATATTTGAAATTGAAGTACTAAAAGAATCCTCTACACAAAAAAACCAAAACAGTGTTATGTGTTGCAAAGATCACCAGCTCCCCACTTCTTCCCCTTCCCTTTGTACCAGTTTTGGAGAGGAAATATTTCATTTCCTGATGAATACAAAAGAGAGGTGAAAGGTATAATGGAAGTAATAGACATATATTATGAACAGTAGAAAATATACAAAAGCGAATAGCTCCCAAAGACATGGAGTTAGGTATAATGCATCTCGGACACTCCTTCCCTGAATGTAAATTTGCCCTATTTTTAAATGCAGGAAAGTTAGGTAAACTGATTTGCTATTGTTCTCACATTACATGTTCAACTCCATGGTACTTCTGGCTGAAATAATGTTAGTTACAAACCCTCCTCCCACAAAAAAAAAAAAAAAACAAAAAAACAAACCAAAACCAACAAAAACAAAACAAAACAAAAACCCCAAAAACCATAGCACAAAAGTGTTCTTTGTTTCCCTTCCATGGCTTGACATCCTCTGAGCTGCATCCTGCTCCTTGCGAGCTCACCTAATCTCCAGGAAGGCATTTGGAGTTGTGAGGCAAAGTGCCTGGCTTTGCCTACGAAAGCTGAGATATTCATCATCAGAGAATGGAGCACAGTGCAAATTCTGAGCTTGAAACAGAGATCAAACAATAATCCCCTGCACAGTCCTTTCAAATATTCTTTTGGCGTTGATGCCAAAGGGCAGCTTGGAAATTAGATTTGTTGCCAATACAACTGTATTTCCCCATCTCTTTTGTTTTAAAATTCAGTTTGTGCTTTGTGTAACACAAGATGAAGACAACTTTTAAGCTTGAAGTCTTTGTTTATTATTGCATCATCAAGGCTGACTTCCTAAACCAGAAGTTCAAAACAATGATATAAAAGAAGGGAGTTTTTTGTCATTTTTAAAATAGAATTTGTATCCCCATTGTGCTTCTATTCTTGAAAATGACACCTCTTACTCTTTGAATACAAAAGGTACAAAACCAAAACAAAATCAGACATTTCCTATCTGTCTCAACTTAATTCAAAGCAAGCAAAAATGCGCAGTATCAGTGTGTCGTTAGTGTTATCTTTTGAAGCACAAAGGGGACAACTAATGAAATTCCAGTACAAACACTGATGAGTTTCTTCTGAGTTTTGGGCATGGGCAGTTGGGAGGATGTGTCTGAAGACTAGCCATGAATGGGCTGAAAGCTTGTGGGTAAGAATCAGGGACTGATATAACAAAGGGAACCTTGTGACTGTTGTCTGCTGCAGGCTCCCTGATAAAGGGGACCTATTGACGAAGCCATCCTGCTCCAGCTGCAGGAGGCATTGCCCTCACAGGCTCCTGTCCTGCTGGGGGACTCCAACCATCCTGATATCCACTGGAAAAATGTCATGGTGAGCTATAGGCAGTCCAGGATCCTCCTGATATGTGTGGGGGATAAGTTCCTAAGCATCAGTAAGTTTCCTAGGGCATCAACAGCAGCCCTGCTGAGAAGGACTTGGGGCTGCTGGTGGATGAGAGGCTGGACATGAGCCAGCAAAGTGCACTTAGAAGCAGTGAGGCCTAGCCTGATTGCCTAAATATACAGGTGCATGGCTTTTCAGGAGGGCTTTATAGCCTCTGCTGTACCACTGTCCTTTCCTTACCCAAAACTGCACATCTATGGGTACAGATGTGTTATACATGCCCAGGCTGCAGTCCCTTGGGCAGCCTAGAGGACAGATGCACTCTTATTGACAGGGTGGTCAGACTCAACCTTGTTATAAATGATCAGCCAGAAATCCAAATTAAAAAATGCGAAAAATTTTATTTTCGTGACCAAAATACAGTCCTCAAAATCACAGCCAGTGTTGAGCCCAGGATCTGCGCTGGCTGAACCTGCATCTGACCTCTATCACGTTGGACCTCCCTCTGTTCATGAGGGCCGCCTCCAGGGAGGCTATTTTATACAGTTTTTTATGCCTAAGGCAGAGGTGCCCTAACTTCTTTTGTCACCCTGCATATGTATGAAGGCTTCTTTCACTGTGCAGGGCTGGACAATTGCTGTTTCCTGAGCAGTGGCAGGTGCTGATCATGTCAGGGGAAGTTGCCTATTCAGATGTATGTTCCTTGGCTCGTTATCTTGATTGATGGTATCTACCAAGCGATGATTACCCTTCGGTGTTCCCTGATGGCTCCAGAGGAAGCGCATCTCCTTGCTGGCCACGTCTTTTATTAGCAAATGGGGCATTGTGCTCCTGCTGCCACCAGGAGTTTCATAATTCCAATGTCATCATCTGTCTCCCGGTTGCTCGTGGTCAGAGGCTCATTGGATGTTGGAGTCTTTTTACGATTTTTATTTTATACATTCTCCTCTTAAGCATGAATTACTTTATAACATATATTACTACCTGTATGAGTTTGGTGCCTAAACATAACAAAAAGCAACAAGTCAAAATCAGACTGGTAGGCTGTCATTATGCAAATCATAGGCAGGACTGCCCTCCTGCAGCTACTGCCTTCTGTAGCAGTCCTTCTTAAAAAGGACGGGAAAGCATAATACACTAAACATTAGGAATACAGGAATTTGAAAACCAGACATTTAAAAAAACCCACCCAAACCCAGAGAAAACCTAGTGTTTTAAAAAAGATTGAAAATCCCAGGACCATGCAGTTAGAGAGGAAACATGGATGTCTCCATTGGTGATGAAATCAGGAATAACGAGTGATACTTAGAACAGGAATCAGATGTTCTGATTAATCATCTCTCAGGATGATGTTTTATGCCATTACTACCTTTGAAACAGTTTTGGGCTTGCATGTCTCTTGAGATCATGTAACAGGGGATGTTATATGACAAATATATTTTCCAATTTGTAGATATCAACAGTTTTTGTATATTTTTATCTCTGTCTGAAGATACCACCTGCTTCAATTTCACAGTAATAAACACTGCTGCTAAAACAGTTTTGAACTCGGACATAGCACAGGTCTGACAACCTTCTAAATAATCTCAGGTTTATGTTCCTGATCTGACACTTTATTATTCAATTGAGTCTTTGCTTGTAGACTGATACCTTGGATACAGATGTTCCAGTGCATTAAGAAACAAAAAGAAAGGTGCAATTTGCATTTTTACAGGAACTTTTCTTTCTTTCAATGAAGCGGTTAAAGGGCATCAGCAAACTGCAACCATTATACATTCAACAGCTCACTGCAGGTTTCTCTAGTTTTTATTTTTGCTTGGTTTATGTCGACTGTGGAGCTCATGGCCTTGAATATTTGCACCATTGTTGTCTGGAGTGTCTCTAAACTCAATTTTGAGTTTTGAAATTGTGAAAGCAAAGGAGAATCAAATCTCTACATCAAAAGGGAGGGTGGAATAATTTATACACAGAGAAACAGTTTGAACAGCACCTTAGTCTTTCATAAAAGAAGAGTTGCAAGCCTGAAAGTCAGTAATGCACAGCCCTTGTGCTTTCTTGTTGGCAATTATGATCATTATTAACATAGACTTTATGGGCATGAGATGAATTGCTGCTCCAGAGGGGTAGCTTACTCTGAGCAGGAACAAATGTCACTGTTGGTTTTTCAGATTTTGAAGGGTAGTTTGAACTTGACATCCTCAGTTTGATGAATTAACAAAACTTTTAAATCTAAAAGGATGTTGGTGAAGCAGTAGAGTTTTGTCAGAGCATTTTCACATATTGTGTTTCTGTATAAGTGAGTTACACAGGAAAGAAAATGTGCTTCAATAACTATCAGCAGTTTCCCAAGGGCACATAAAGAAAATTCCACTTTTATTACTTAAAAACTGACAGCTAAATATGTCTCATGTTTTCAACTTGCCCCTATCTCTTTCAATTGGACGGTTTGACATCTCCATGAAGCTAGATCTGACTTAAGTGCTTTGAAAGTTTTCAGTAGCTATTAATCTTTTCCCTACCATTGTTTTGTTTTCAGTGAGAGCATGCCAATCCATGCACAGCTGAGCAGATTCATGTCACTAGGGTTTTCTTTTGTATCCTCTGGTGGAATAGAATCTGAGGATTTCTGAATTTACATGGAATTTGTTGGGGGTTTTGTTGCATTCTCTGTCCTCCATGTGCAGGTCTGATTGTAGCTGTCTACAGCTTGAAAAGAGAATTTAAGAAGCTTCTTTTGCAATTCTTTGGTTTCTCATGGGAGGGAGTGAGCACTTTGCAATGGCTTCCTTTCAGCAACTTTATGACCTGCTTCTTAATTTAAGGCAGACAACCTCTGAGGGCTGTCAAACAGCACAGATAAAGGTTATGGGGAAGTCCTGGATTTTCAATGCTTACTACAATAGAAGCAGCAGAAATACTTCTTAAGCTAATGTCCTTTTTGGCTCCTAATCCCTTCAGTGTCCAAGCTGTCTTGAACTGTCTTATTGCAGGTGTAAATGTCAGGTTGTGCTGGCCTAGAAACTCATACTGAACACTGAATTTTTAGCAGCAGCAATATGTGAATGGTTCTCCCATACGTGATTAAAGTAGAAATATTAAATTGGTCACTTGTGCCTTGTGGTTTGTATAACAGAGGTTATGAAAATACTGATCAAAAGGTATGTAAGGTAATGCAAGGTTCTCTATGTAAAGTCAAAAAAGTTGAAAAGATGCTCCCAACATAAGAAGGACATCGAACTGCAGGAGGAGATTGAGAGAAGGGCCGTGAAGTTGACCAGAGCACTGGAGCACCTCCACTATGAAAACAGGTTGAGAAAGTGTTCAGCCTGGAGAAGAGAAGGTTTTGTGGAGACCTCATAGCAATTTTTCAGTATTTGAAGAGAGCCTGCAGGGAAGTTGGAGAGAGACACTTCATCAGGAACAGAAGTGATAGGACAGGGAGTAATGGGTACAAATTAAAAGAGGAGAAATTTAGGTTAGATAAAGAAGAAATTTTTTTACTGTGAGGGTGGTGGAACACTGGAACAAGTTACCCTGGTTGTAAATGTCCCAGCTCTGGCAGAGTTCAAAACCAGATTGGATAAGGCCAAACTGGTCCAGTAAGTGTGTCTCAGACCATTGCAGGGAATTTGGGACTAAATGATCTTTAAGATCCCTTCCAACCTATTAACATTCTCTGATTCTGTAAAATTATCCAGGCCAGAGCTTTACTTTCATGTGCAAGAAACAATTCAGCTAATAGTTGAAAAATGTTTTTCTAGACAATTTAAGTTCTTTTTATCCATACAAGATACTCAATTATTTTAGTGGGTTATCTTGAAAAGAAATTTTAATAAGATTTTCACAGGAGGCTGTTCAGTCAAAAGAATGCTCTTTTCCATATGAGACAACATTCATTAAAATCACTACATCTCCCAGTAGATGATGTCTGCAAGTAATCAGAGTAGTTGTTGTACTTCACTAGTTGCTGGTTCAAAAATTCGTCATAAAAGTGAATTGGAAAGATCAAATAAAAGTATTGTTAATTCCAGATTTATGTTTTTGAAGACACTGCTGTTCAATTTTTCAGGTTTTATGTTACAGGTTTTATGTTTTTATTTTTTCTTTAACTTTTAAATGAAATCTCTTTCTTTTGTGTCATCTATAAAAATTATATTGCATTTTTATCTCACTAAAAATATGTCAGAATATACTTTTTTTTTGTGGTAGCACAAATTGCAAAGGTTATTTTGTTTAACTGAGATCTGACAGTGATGTTTGAGAATAATCTCCTAGAATGACAAAGTGCCAGTAATACTTTTCAGTAAAGAAAAGGAATTTCATAGGGATAAGTGGTAAAAGATGACATATATTTCTGTACTAATCCTGTTGTAAGTAGTAGGAGAGGGCACACAGCTCTGAAGTAAAATACTTTGAAATCAGATTTGAGAGTACTGAATGAAAGAAGTCTGGACACCTACATATTTAACATCAGGTACAAAATGAGGAATGATGGAGATGGTGACTATTCTCTCTTAAATCTTTGTCTATAAATATCTGAAAGGGAAGCAACCTAGAAGGTCATCTTGTTCCACCCTCCCTGCTCTTGGCAGGTACAACTTCCACTAGACCAGGTTGCTCAAGGCCCCATCCAGTTTGTCATTGAGCACTTCCAGGGATTGATATGCAATGTAAAAATTCATGTGAAATCTACAGGAGTAATGTTTTCAGGAGAGTGGTGATATTCAGTTGTATGTTTGCCTTGCACAGAGGATAAGTCCCAGAGTAAATATCTCAGGTTTATTTACAAAGCTTTTGAATGGGTTGAGGTTGAACTGGCTGAGTCTGATTCCTAGCCATATGAATTGTTGGAGTCTGCTAGAAGAGGTGACTCTAAATTCAAATGATTAAATGTGTTTATTGCTTCAGCTTCCAGTATGTGTTCCTAAAGTAAGGTGGAATGGAGTGATACTGCTGATGTTGGAGATAAGGGAAAGGATGTTCTCATCCAATCAGTTAAAAGTATGCACAAACTTTTTTGTAGTTACCTGACTGGATTGATGATATCTCCAGGAACTTGTTCACCTAAATGTCTAAGAATGAGTTTCTTGTTTACTAAACTTCTTTATTAAGCAGTAGACAGTAAAGAGGGGTGTGGAGAAAAGGTAGCATAGTAGTTTAAGTATTGGTATCAGATTGTACCAATACCCTGGGTATTGATACATTTTTTGGTGTAAATTTTTACCATGCTTCTATACCTTCCTACAGCAGCATAGATGAAAGAAGGCTGTGTTGGAGATACTGCAGAGCATTTTGGAATCAGGGCTGCAGGTGTAATCAGAGCAAACAGTAGGTTGTGACAGTCCTGCAGTTCCTCTAATGGATGACAGCACATAGCTACAGCACAAAAATCTTTGTGATTCCCAACCAAATAAACATATTACCATCTATCCCTGGGGTACAGCTTCTTCACTGCAATGAAGTTTCTAAGAGGTTGCTGACAGGAACAAACTGTTAAGCAATCGAGATATATCAAAGACATTTTTCTGCTTGTTTTCTTTGTTCCCTATCTAGTAGAACAAATCTGACATCTGGCAATAGCAAGTCAGCAGTATTTCTACATTTTTTGCTCCCTTTTTTTTTTTTGTATTATTCATATATTGAAGCTCAGGAAAGTCAGTACTGCAATCTTCCATTGAAAAGAGAGTGGGGGCTGTTGCAAATATTCTTGAGTCTTTTCTTAGGTTTCTGTGGACAGATACATTCACTGAAGATTGTTTCTGTAATTGAACTGTGGGAGACTTTTATTGTTTTCAAAGATCTGTTTATAGAACTTAGAGAGATAGCTGGTCATTACCTTCTCTGCCCTTTTAAGAAGCTATGAGTATACCCTGTAATTCTTTTGCATGATAGCAGAGAATAGCTGCAAAGAAAAATTCTAAGTTCTGTTAGTGTGGATATTATATTTTGTCAGTAGTATAGCTGACTATGGGACAAGTTAACCACAAAAGCTAATGTCCTGGGGCAGGTGAGATGGAATATTGCAGCTGGGACCAGAAATTGCATTTGTGTCATTAGTTTATGTTGAAATGACAGAGAAAATCATCCTCTCAAAAAAAAAAATCACTGTTAAGGTGGTCAGGCATTGGAATAGGTTTCCCAGGTAGGTGGTGGAGTTGCTGTTCCTGGTTTAAGAGGCATTTGAGGTGCTGGATGTTTGGTTTAGTGATTTAGGGGTTACGGTGCTGGTGCTGGGTTGGTGGTTTGACTTGATGATCTTAAAGGTCTCTTCCAACCTGGACTATTCTTTGATTATATTCTATGATTATATTCTATGATTCTGGGAGCCCACATATTCTACTCTGATGCATGGATCCAATGTCTGGCATCATTAAAAGCCTCAGTGAGTCTTGTTGCAAATATAGAATGGTATCGATCCCTATGACTCACAGTGTGGCTGGAGCACTGATTTCCTGCTGAATATTCAACACACCTATCAGCCTTAACTAAAATTGTCAATCAACAGAAATGCTTGATGTTTCCTCCTCTCTCTGTAGTTCAGCCTTAGGCTCAGCAGGAGACTTCTGTTTGTTTTTTTTTTATACTCTGCCTGTTCTAATCACAAATTTTTCCCAGTTAATGGAAGGTGATAGGGTGAAGCCAACTTCCCAAGACCTGTGTTACCAGTGTATGCTTTGGATGGGAAAGGGAACAAACTAACTGCAAAAAGGAGACCCTAGTAGGGTACTAGCCTTTCCCAGCCTGAGACATGCAAAGACCTTTAGAAGTGCACAATGTGCAGAGGTAAATGAAGGTCCTCCTTGCTCTTCTTCGGGAGCAGAGAAACCCTTACACTGGCTAAGACATGATCATTTCAATGCAAGATGATTTTAAGCACTTTAAATCATCCTCCACATACCCTTTGCTTCTGAATACCCTGCATGAGACAGCAGTGAGTAGCCAGTTCAATTGTTCTTTGTATAGGGTATCCTAATGGATGTCCTAGCTGGGTATTTATTTAAACTGCAAAATCTGTGATAGCTGTAGAAATTAAATGGGGGACGGATGGATAAAACACCAAGAATGAAAGCTTTCATAAACAAAAAAGGTGTACTTGTGTTTATATTGCTAAGGAGTAATAAAATTGCCTGAAATGAAAGCTTATTTGGCAAGAGGAAGTTATGAGGGTCATTACCTACAGATCATTAAAGATCCATAATTTAGGTCTTAAGTTTGGGTCACACGATATTTCAAAAAGACAGAATACAGCAGGGAAACAAAGCCTCATAATATTCATTAGATGTGTATAATTAAAACAGCAAAGTGAATGAAACTATTATGGCTCACATTACAGCAGAAAAGGACTAATGGTCAACATCAAATATTAGCCTAAAGGAGTCTAAACTGTTATAATTTACAGTTTACATAAAATCTTCCCTCAAGGCCTGATCCATTGTTCATTTAAAAACCTTTTATTCTGGCTGTGCAGAGAATAATTCTAGACATGGAGCATCTTTGTTGGCTCCAAGTTCCCCATAATCATACCCGTGGCACAAAAGGCAGAAGAAACATTTGAATTGTTACAAATCTCCTGCTCCCTGCATCCTATATTAGAGAGTTGAGCTTATGTCAGAGACAGTTCTCAAGGCTACTTGTCCTGCCTGGCTCATCCAAAGGGCACAATATTGCTATTTATCCCTCTTGGAGATGATGAAACAATAAATGTTGAAAAAATTTTAAATTAGTTTAGAGTAGAAAGTGAAATGATGAATACTAAGAAAACAGAATTGGGATGGGGAAGATGGGACCTCTAGATAATTTGCTGGATTCAAAGCATTAGTATTCTTCCTTTACTTCCTTTACATAACAAGCACCTGAAAGTTCTTATTGGACTGAAATGAACTTGAGTGAAATATGAAGGACTCAGTAATAAATATCCTAGTTTATATAAATATCTATTCAGCATAAGAAAAATCCTGACTAAATATAGTATAAAATCACTAGACCGATTTAGACAAGAATAAAAGTCAACAGCTATGTGAACAGTGTAAGCAACAACAGAAGACATAAATCATGAAAAGAATTTAAGCAAAATACTGAATGCTATAAAAAGAAGAATGCATTAGAAGAGAACTAAAATTAGACCTATAGAAACATAGACAAGACTATTTTTTAGGTGAAAAAGCCCTGAGAATTCACTGAAGAAAGAAATTAAAACATCACAGGAGTGAATTAGAAAAGATGCAAGGAATGATAAAGCATACCATTACATGGTATGTACTTGAGAGATCAGGAAAAATATGCCATATGACACTACTTGTGTATGCAGTCCTGTGAATGATTTTGTGACCAGTGAGGCAGAAGTATTTAGTAATTTAGTACTAATGAAAAACTTCAAGACTTCAGAACTAAGATGGTATTTCTTCTAAGGTTTTATGAAAGAGGCTATGGTAAAAAAGTGGACAGGGCTGTGAAAAGCAGCATAGAACAATTGTTAGGCTACAGTGGGTTAAGAGAAAAAAATTACAGGGAAAACAGGCCAAATATTTTAGAATTAATTTATTGTCCTTTTGCAGGTGTTAATAAGATAGAGCTCTAAACATCCATCATACTGGAGTTCTGTTTTAATTAGGATGTCTAGTGGATTTTGATAAGGAGTCTGAACCCATGGTTTGCATGTGAGAGTAAGGCTCTAATCTGGTAGTTATAGCAAAGTTTGAGGGTGGTTTTTGAGCTCTCCTACTGAGAGTATTCCACTGATAAAAATAAATGCATTTTCAGAGGACAAATAGATTTAGTCAATATCCTGGCTTCATCCTGTGACAAACAAAAAATCCATTTTCCTTATGGAGTAAGTTTAAAAGATTGCTCAGAGCAGGAATGAAGAGGACCGAAATACCTGTTCTGATGAAAAGCATGGAGAGAAAAAGTAAAAGGAAAAAAGCTGCATGATTACCTTGAAGGAGCAGAGTTGGCTCTCCTAACCTCTCATACATTGATCTTAGAAAATGTTTTCTCTTGCTTTCTGTGCACAAAACACCTCCTCATGAGAGAAGATCTCTTTGTGCCCTATGTTGCTCCTGTTCATCGAGTTGATGGAAAACTGTAACTATCCTTCACCACACTAGATTTTAAATCCTAAATGTTCAGAGCATTACCTCTGCTTTACATCAGCTGCTCATTATCCTGTGGCAAATTATACAAAGAGAGAACAGGACCCAATCTGCTTTTATTTCTAGCAACTAATAAACAAATACTCATGTTTCTCATGTTACTTGATGTCTCCAGACGACCCTACACAGACTTCCAACACCTTTCAGAATTGTGGCAGGTATATATGTTCAAACTGGAGTTTTTGAGGACTAAAAAACTCAGATATATTACTCTTTGACCATCTAATGTTTTTATTTTCAGGTAAATATTTTCTTGCCAGGTTGAAGCTGACACCTTGTGGTTTGTGACTACACACCTTCACTGGTAAAACAGAATGAGCTGTTTTACAGAGGAATTTCTTCAGCACTGTCCAAAGGTAACACTGTCTGCTTATAATTTTGTTAATTTAATTTTTACATGTAAAGAGTGCAATTAAGAAAATACAACACTATCCTATACATGTAATTGAGACCAGACAGTCATATATCCGTTTTGCTCTCTTGCTTCCTTATTTTTCCATGTTCATTCAGTTGAGTAAATGTATTGTTGAGACAATGTATTGGAAACTTTCTGTTTTTCATTCAAATTTTTCAGTATTAGTCTGGGACTGCTACTGGAGCAAGAAAAAAAGTAGTCTAAATGTCACATCCCAGCCTCTTTCATAAAGCAGGTCAAACAGCTTCATGGAATTACATTTTGAATTCAAATTAAAGTAGGTTTTTTTCACTACTTGAGAGATAATGTGCAATTATGTTTTTTATGTGGGCATTCATAGGCAAACTTTACCATCTTCCATGGCAAAAGTGGGAAGGAATAAATGTTAAAGGGGACCTACGCCTCTAAATTGCTTAATTTTGTGTATGAGTTCATTTTTTTAAATAAGGCTTGATCTCCTATCTTTTATTTGTCTTGTATCCTGAGAGTCCAAGATGACTGTGAGGCAGAGGGATATTGCAAATATTCATACAGTATCTTTCTTTTGGGGACTGTGACATTTCATTATGGGCTGGCAAGAACTGCAGTAATACATATTGCAGCTCAGATGAGGTCTCCTTAAGTTCATATAAAAGTGGTAAATATTGTGCAAGCCCTGTATCTGAGATTGTCAGAATTTAACAAATGTTTTCTCAAGCAGGAGGCCAAGTGGGATGTTGAACTGTGTCAACAACCTAACTTTATGTACAACTCTAAACCTCTAAAATACAGACACAATGGTCATGTATTTACTCCCGAGGCAAAGCAGCATTATTTTATAGGTGCATGTCTTTTATTATTATAAAACTCTGATTTATGAATTTCAATATTAAGCAAAGCAGTGCTTTCAAGAGAGTTGATCTTGAAATAAGCAAATACGTTGTCATTTAACCATATGCTTAATGGTATGCTGCTTATAATTGTAATGATTGTTTGCCAAGCATAGTTTCAAATAAAGAAAGAAATGCACAGATGGTTTTCTTATTTAAGTGCATTAAAATGCATACAGAATGTTTAGAAATGCAAATCCTTTAAATCAACTACTTGACAAAATCAGGCTTTGTTCCAAGTTGTTGTAATAGAGTCTCTTGCATATAAATAAAAGATTGTGTTACAGAAAGAGAGGGAATAAGTCATCTGTAGAACAGCAGTCAAGAACCGAGTCTGAAAAGGGTGAAAACACAGGGCATTTATACTGAGGAGTTAGAAGAGTTGGAGAAGTAAATTGTCTGCAGTTATTTCTGTGGGTGATTGTACAGTAGAAGCAAGATGATGTTGATGCATTCGCCCCATTATAGCAACTTAGAGGGAATTTACTCCTTTTAATACTTCAGTGTCAAAGCCAGCATTGCATTATTTTGATTTGTATCATTATTAGTACAGTTTATATTTCAGTGCCCATCTTAATCCTCCTATTCGTAGTGTTCTACCAATTTCTCTTGGCTTTCAGGTGTGTCTTCAGAAATAGTTTTCTAGGGGAATAGATGTTAAACCAACACTAACTATGGTTTATGATGATCAAAACATACCAGGGGTATATGGGTAGCTGGACCTGTGATGGAAAGCTTGGCACTTACTGTGCTGGAGTTATTATTTTTCTTTAAAATTTAGAAGGGCATCATGATTGTAGCAAATAACTATGAATGGCAGATGAAAGGAAGATTTAAGGATGCCTGTAAGGAAGGACTCCGGAAAAGTCTGAGAAAATAATAAGTGGGATAATTGTATCCCTTCTTCCCTGTGATTGTAGAAGTTTAAATTCATCTAGGAAAACTAACAAGCAAGTTAGTTGTCTATGGAGGGGAGTTAGTTAGTCAGGAAATATTGATGGAGTCAAACTAAAAAGAAGATGGGGGTTATAGTTTGGTTTTCATGTAAATGAGACACTTGACACAAAGTATCTGCAGTCATGGTGTGGAAGGATGTATTTTTTTTTTTTTTTTAATGCTTCAGGAAACACCAGTACACCTCAAGGTGTCTCAGGGAGACTAATGAATTTTCTTTGCTGGTGTTGCAAACTCAAAGAAGCAGAACAGTATCAGACATACATGCAGTGAGGATGTTTCTCATGTTACTTGATATTTCCAAATGACCCTTTCAAAACTCTACAGTCTTCCTCCACCTTTCAGGATTGTGGCAGATATGGACTTTCCAAGTGGAGCTTCAGGACCAAAAAGTTGATATATCACTTTCTTTCACCCTTTGACCACCTAATGCTTTTATTTTCATGTGCATATTTTCTTGATAGGTTGAAGTTGACACCTTGTGGCTTGTGACTACACACCCTCTTACATCAAAGACTATCTTGTAATATAAAGGAAATGCAAGAGAGGGGATCTATCTAACCTCAGCTGCCAGTCTTCAAGTTGGATCATTTTAATCCTTGAGATTCTTGTGTTTGTGCTGGATTTGGCTGTCATGGAGTTAGTTTTCTTTGCACTGGTTAGTATGGTGCTATGTTTTGGATTTTTGCTGAACACAGGGTTGATGATAAAGAGATGTTTTTGTTATTGCTGAACAAGGCTTAGACAGAGCCAAGGCCTTTTCTGCTTTTTGTACTGCCACACTGTTGAGGGGGCTGGCATGGATGCATGGGAGGTTGGGAGGAGACACAGCCAGGACTGGTGACACAAGTTGACCTAAGGGATATCCCAGATCATGTGACATCATGCTCAGTATATAAAGTGGGGGGAAGAAGAAGGAAAAAGGAAGACATTTGGAGTGATCTTGTCTTCCTAAGTAAGCATTGCATGTGCTGCTGCTCTCCTAGAGATGATTGAACATGTGCCTACTCATGGGAAGCAGTGAATTCCTTGATTTGCTTTGCTTGTGTGTGGATGTTGCTTTCCCTATTAAACTGTTAGTTATCTGTGTTATCTGTCAGTTCACTGCCATTATCTCAACCCACAAGTTCTCAAACTTTTCACTTTCTGATTGTCTCCCCAGTCCCACTGGTAGGGGAGTGAGTGAGCAGCTGAATGGGCCTTGGTTGCTGTGTGGGGCTAAACAACAACATTGTTTTGGCTTGTGACCATAATAATATTTGGTGTCAATATTTAGTGCTTCTGCAAGTCTTATAGATAATACTATTTACCTAAATATATGGCACCTAGAGACTATAAAGAGCATGCTTGATGTCTCTTTTAGCAGCTCCTTTATGGGAGTCACTTATATAGTCAGTAAAATTAAACAATCAATCTCTGACAGGATAATTGTTGTATCATTGATGTCTGTATTTAATCCTAAAATAAGAGACAAATAATTTTGCATGAACCTTATAGATTACAACTATTTTTTTGTAAAAAAGAGAAGATTTTAACAACTTTCTTCTGATTCATGCAGCCTTCAGAGAATCAAATTTCCTTTATATCCTTCAAAGATCTGAGCTATTGTGTGGAATGCCCAATAGTGTAATAAACACTGATTTTGCTAAATCAGGTGTAGGTTAAATAGGCTCAGGAAGAGTGAAGACAAAGACAGTCACTTGGTTCTATATTCCAGTTTTCTTATATCAAGTGATAATAAATTAATTTTAGTACAAATGAAAATGGCATTTATTTCTGATTGGTTTATTTTTCACCCTCTTTGCTGTCATGGAGTAGGTTTCAGAGGAATAGAAACAGATCAAAATGTCAAAAGAATAAGGCTTTCTTAAAAAAATACACATGCCAGAGGTGTACAAACTTATTTCTTTTCTCATTGTGGGCACATCTGTTCCTTCTGGGACCAATTTTTTGCTTATAGTAATGTATGCACATATATTTGTGGTCATACTTGAATTGGAGCTTAAAAGCAGACTTCATAGGGTTTAACTTTTTACCCCTTCAAGTTTGAACCATATCTGCTAAGCAGAGGCAATACCCTCTGTGAAGTGAATTATGAAGAACACATAGCAAGTACTTAATTGTGAATAAAATATTCCTCAAATCACACTTGGAAAAATAGCTCTACTAGACTGCACCAAACAATCATGTCCCTCCCTCCCACTGTCAGAATACTCTAACAGTGTATTCTAACTGAGGTCATGAGCATCTCAGAGAGGAAAAGTAAGATTAGGCAGACCTGTTTCATTTAATAGGCATCTGGAATTATTACCTTGTTGTAATCTGTATCTACGCAGTAGCTATTAATAATTTATTTCTGTGAATATGAGCCTACATATTCTCTATCTAACATCCTGTTGCATGAAGAATTTAATCTTTCTGCTAGTTTGAACCTGGCTGCTAGCTCTCAGTTCTTGTCCTTGAAGAGGGCGCAAACAGTTGGCCCATCCTATTACATGCTTCCTACCTCTTCTGATTGTGCAAAATTGTTATTTGTCCAATTTAAAGAGTCCCAATTTACTTCTTTCTCCTCCAGCAGCCACTCTGTATCTTGTAGCCCTTCTCTCATTTTAAACTCAGATGTTAGTAGAGGTATAAAGCAGCACAAAGATACACTCTGTCCTGTCATAATAGGAACAGCCTTGTAAAGATACAGGGTTCCATCACTAGCACAGACCACTCTCTCAATTTTTTGTACTTTGATTATTCCTGAGTGACAGTGTTTTTATTGCACCAAGTTTGCAGCATGCTTATTCATTTTCAGCTTTCCTTTTCTGCTTTTTTAATTCCTAGATTTTTAGCAGTGCTGTAAAATCATGTTTTGGTCCTCTGAGCATCCCATTTAAATGGCATGCTGTCATTTCTTAATGGACTCTTTCTTATCCTTCACAAGTCGTACAATTTGTTTGGTGTTCTGTGTGAAAGACATGCTCTTTTATACATCTCAGCTTTTCCCCAATCTTCAGTTTAAAAGTTCACTCGCAAGATTTTTGTTTTTAAAGGCCAGCAGTCCAGTTCACTTAAAGTTCAAACTAAATACATCCTTCCTCTTTGGCCTTCTTTTACTCCAGAAGCATTCCATCTGAATCATTGGTGAGGAATTAATCTCTTAATATGTTCAAACCAAAACCAGGAAAAATGGTTTTAAAATATAGCAGAAAAAAGAAATTTGATACTTCGTTTAAGAATGTTGTTACTGGTTTTTAGATATTCTGGATAATATTGCAAACTTAAATGAAAAAATTAACATACCTTTTATCTAACTAGTTCTGAACAGTTGTGGTAATTTTTCAAATGAGATCAAGACTGAAGCTAACTGCAAACTCAATTATCTCAAAAAACAGTCAAGAACATTAGGCTGTAAAAGATTCACTACTGCATTTATATATAATAGTGTTGTTCTCATGAATCATCCAAATAATATATTAAAGTTCTGCCTTTTGAAGGAATATAGCTTCTAATTTTAAGAACTATTTTAATTGAATTGAGTCTGGCAATATTTAAACAGAATTTTTAAAAATATACTGAGTAGCCTTCTTTTTATGGAAGAAGCCCATCTTGCATCAATGCTCATGAAAGGTCACCCAGCTTGACAGTGTGCTAGAGTTTACAGAAAGTGTCCACCAAATGTCAGCTCACGCATTTAAAAGCACCAGTTTTTTCTTTGTTTAATGAATTTGCAAAGCTATATTCTCAAAGATGAATGGTTAGTCTTTTGCTTAAAAAAAGAAAAACAAAAAGCCAAAAAAACAATAAAGTTGAAACTGAACCAGGTTTCAACACGTCTTTCGCCTTAACGGTATTGTTAATTGGATTATTTTCATTGTTTAATCAAATTAGTACCAGGAATTTCTTTTTTTCTGAGGTTATAGTTGACAGAAAGTACTCATGACTTAGATTAGGAATTGAACATTGTCTGATTTTACCACTCAAGTCTACTGCTCTTGCGTACAGAATGAAATTAAATGAGTGTTGATGTAAGATGTGTAAAGCAAATAACACTACATTCAAAGAAGTTTTTTCTGATGAGCTTTATGAGATTTTCTCAAGTGTTGCTCACCTTTTGATCTGTATCTGCACTAATAAAAGCAATATTTGGACGAAAAAAATGACTGGATATAAAGAGTGAAGTTAGGAAATATGATTTTGTATGTGGAATGAGCATTTCTCAGTGGGGAAATCAATTGGTGGGAGGTAATAAACAAGGAAAACAATAAACAGGATTTATTTTTGATTTTCAGAGGAGAGTTGTAATTAAAATATATAATCTTTAATTTTATTCTGAATTACAATGAAAACAAGTAATCTTTACTTCCATTAGATGAGATTTATTAATATCTTGTTATCTTACTACATTCTAATTTCTCTAGGAAATATATTCTCTTATCTTTCCCTCATTATGTTCTAGATGTTATTCAAGAACAATCTACAGGATTGTTCCCAGGTAAACAATACATGCTTTCTGCTTTTCTTCCTTTTTTATAATTAGTATAAAATCATGTAAGCATACAAATGAAAATTAACACTATATCTAAACATTCTTTACATCACAGGCTGATACTCTTAGAAAAACCTATAAAAAAGTGACTCTAAATGTGAGGCACGATATGCTAAACACAATTTCTGAAAAAATATAGGATCTAAACTGATATATAATAAAAATGCACATAATTTCTATCTAGTTTAGATTTGCTCTTGACAAGACTTGCAAGGAAATTGATCTGTTTTTTTCACATTTGTGAAATCTGAGATTTAGAAAATCTGCAGCATAGCCCTACTTTTCAGTGCTGCAAAATAGTAGATCATTTTTCTGAGAATGCAAAATATGACATATTTTGTTTCTGATTCTAATTTGTTATACTTTGATATCAAGTGTTCTTGAATCAAGCTTCATTTCCCATTTTGTTATAGAGGTAGACAACTGGTAGAATGAATCCTCAAAAATATGTGTAGTTTGTATATATTATATTGCTTTTTACATGAGAGATAATAAGAGCATAATTGTAATAATCCTTACAATTACTGTTTGGAATAAAAATTTAAAATCATTATAGCTTTGATGAAATATTTTTTCTCTCTGTCCTTAGAAAGACACACATTTTCCCTGCCCCCAAACTATTCAGTCATCTCCCTTCAGATTTCTCCTTGGCATTGCTATACAGTAAGTACATGACAGAAGGTCATATAGCTCAGCTATAATACTAATTTAATTATCAAATCTACTTGCCATTGTTTCTCAGCAGTAATATTAAAAAAATTATGTAATTGTACAAGGAAAATTAAGGTGTTATTAAAGGTAGGTAACACTTTCACAGAATTCCACTGCTTGCTGAAATAATAAAAATAATAACTATATTTCTTGTTATTCTGTTTAATGAGCTTTATATAAAAGAATTGTGTTTGTTGATTCAGGCCCATGCGATCTAAAATACTTAAAGTGTTTCCATAAATTATGATGTTATAAGATTCATGAAAGATTACTATTTTTAAAAGAACAACAGAGATGTGGTTGCTCTTACTTGTTCTGCAGTTTTGGTGAGAAAACATATTTTTAGATTAAAGAAATCTTAACTTTTGACCATGGTAACTTGAAAGTAGGAGCTAGGTATTAAGAAAAATATTCACATGCCATGGCAAATTACCTAATTTAAAGCATATCTCTTGAGTTAGACTCAGCCATTGGTCAGTATGTTCTGAGTGGGAGTTAGTTACTTGTGAGTTTACAGCAAGGTGTCATCTTATTGGATTTCTGGAAGTAGAGTCAGTAATCAAGGTCCTGTTGTATTTACAACTGCTTGAGAATTTTTGTTTATGGAACATGAACAGATGTTTCTCCTTTTTCCAGATGAAAGAACCAGACTTCTTCTGAAGAGACTTGAAGGGACTGGAAGGCAGAAGAGAAAAAAATGTACATCAGAAACTGAAATGCACAAGACTTAATTCACTAAGAGAGCTGTTAGACAGGATCTTTGTTGCTGCCCCTGGCAAAAAGACTTCCATCGATAGAAAACTGCTAAAAGACCCTGCCTCTGTGGCTTGGAAATGCTCAAGGTACTGCCCACTAGTCCGGTGAAGTCTGCACAGTGCAAGGCAGCTTAGGTCCCATTACCAGGAAAACCCCATTAATGTTGACTGGCTTAAACAATTAACAGGCTAATAGATTTACCAGATCACAGATCTGTTTGAAGTGTTTTGTCACAGATGGACTGCTATAGTAACATTGATCAGCCTAAAATTAATGTCTCTGTGTCCTGCTGTCATATGATGGTCACAAGTGTGACTTAAGGATAGCCCCTCATGAGAACCCTTAGGTTCTCAAACAAGCATGCATCTCAGATGCTTCACTGTTTATCTGGTTTTATGCAACAGTTTTAAAATTCAAAAATCTTAAAATGTGTTTTAAATAGCCACTCCTACTCAAAAAGGTATGCTTCCCTTATACTGCTTCAACTGAGTTTATATAATAAATAATACTCCCACAAACTTCTTCCATAAAGAACAGTCTTTCCATCAATATAAGTGATTTTTCTCTGGGCTGTATTTCTACAAAATGTAGATCTTACCTCTGAAAGAAACAGATATCCAAGAAGATACTTGCTCATTTCTGAGATAAATGCATGTCAGCTACCCCTGGATGATGGGAAACCATGTAGATACAACACTAGTAAAATGCCAGAAAAGAAAATATTGCAAGAAACCAAGAATTAAAATAATTTGCTTGGGTGTTTACACTGCATTGCTTATCTGTATTTTTCAAAGGCAGGTGAGCCATACCTGTGTTTAACAGTAGAAAACAGAGTCAGCATAAAGAAATCCTTGTCACAAAAATTGCAGAAGGCTGATAGGGACATAACCCTAGTGACAAGATCCCTATCCATCATAGATGATGTCCCCATGGTCACTTGAGAAGTCTGGCACAGACTCATGTCTTGAAACAGAGAGAACCTCTGGTTTCCTCACCCGATAATCTACTTTTGAACTGAAAAAGGGCATGGCCAACAATTCTTTATTTGAAAGGCGCTATAATACGATATAGATATGTTTCTTTACTGGAGATTTGAGAAGAGTTCATTGAAATATACAGAGAAAAGTTTGTGAAAAATAGCAATAAGTATTGACAATAGGTATAATGAAGATGATATTGAATCACAAAATCATTGTTTCTAAAAATGAGCTGCCAGTGCCACAGTTGAAACTTCCCTTTTGGTCTGATACCAAATGAAAGTGAGGAAGTAAAAGAAGCCCATTCTACTGGGAAAGGAAGCAAAATATTAAGGTAACTGAACATATATTTACAGAAAAAAAATTACTTATTTAGTTCTGCCAAGCCTAGGGTCCTCTTCCCTGTAATACAATGTTTTGTAAGGAACAAATGGCAGAAGCAACCCAAAACTGAATTCGTTTTATACATAATTGTTTCTTGGAACAAGAACCAAACCTATTAAGCAGAAAACTAAGGTGGGGGGGAATGTATGTGGAAAGAGAAAATTAGACTGGGCCTTGTATTTTATGTTATTACTTCCTTTAAGTTACTAAGGTCTTTGTCATTATTACCACTGATGATAACTTGGAATGCAAATGAGTTGAAGACATAAACATTTTCAGCTTTCCTAAACAGGATACAGGTCTGCTCTCCCCAGATTTTCCCTTGTAATTATTATGTGTCCATGGTTATCATGTCTCTCAGACTAACAATTGATTTACAATCCTACTTCAAAGCATTTGTCTTTCCTTAGTAGCAGTGAGTAATGACAATGGGCAAGAGACCAAGATACAGGATGCTATTTTGCACACCTGAAAAGTATTTCCTTTTTCTGCATTTCTGTGATTTCATGGGTTGAAAAAACACTCTGTCATGACGGGTTCACAATATTTTTGATGTTAAACCTTTAACATTTTGTTCTAGCAATGCCATCTAGTCTCACATGCCTAATAAATGTTGATTAAAGTTACATTTCACTATAATTCTGTTTTCCAGCACACCCTTTATCTCAATAAACAGCTCTTCATCTTGTCTCTGGGTATTGGAGGTCCTATTACATTGAGGAAGGAAGCACCAATGATAAATGATGGGAATGCTGTTCAGCAAGTATTTGCATTTTTCATCTCTCATTAAATAAGAAGAAAAGTCTCATAGAGAGATTTGAGTGTAGGAGCAACTGCCACATGCGATATCTGTTAAAACATGATAAATTAACAGTTTCACCCTAGCCTCTTAACTCTTTGGACTGAACAAGTGGAGAAAGACCTTGGTTTTTTCTTATGAATTACCATCACATTCATGAGGTAAAGTGCACTAATCATAATTCCTTTCACTGAGGTTTAAAGTAAGGGCAGTGTTAGAAGCCACTACTTAGTGTTTTAGCTCCAGAAGTTTTCTGACAAATCTTAACATTGCACTGGGCTGAAATGAATTTTGGCTCTATGATAAGCAGCATAGCCATTCAATGTATAAAGGGAAATTCCTAGGCATCTGTGTCTCTGCTGTGCTCTGCCCTACAAAGCTTTGCTGACTCCAAATTCTACTGATTTCTCAGGTCTTGTTTAGAATGCATTAGTAAGGAAAATGTATCCCTTATGCTTGTAATTTTCCTCATCTGTGTTAACATTTTGAATGCTTTCCTAAATTGGAGAAAACTGTACTTGATGAATTAAATATTTTCAGGTGGAATCTGTTTACTCATGAGGTGTTCAGTCCTTAGAAATGTGTGAATTACCTGTTTCTCAAATATTGGTTGAAAGAGCTTAAGCAAAGAAGTGAAGATAAATATCAGACATTTGAAACTGCATGGAGAATTGTAGACAGGGAAAATGAAACAGATTACAGAGCTGATTGAGGTGCTGGAGGGCTTTTTTAAGTCTTTATGCTGTATCATTCTTCCATTTAGTGTAATTTATATTTTCTCTCTTGAACCTTTGCAGATTTATTACAACACTGAATCTATTCTGAAATATGTACACATATACCTGCAGTAAAATTGCATTCACCATGCAGTAGCCCAGATACTTAATAGAGATGACATAGTCCTTCTGGTTTTTATTTAGACAACCCAAGTGATTTGCAGTGTTGACGTGGCAATTACAATTTTGAAGCTTTAATTTTTTTTGCTGTAAAGCTTTTTTTTTTACTGTTTAAAGGAAGCTAATTCTTTAAAATTACTGCATATATAATTTTCTGTAAAACGGAAGTGGAATAAAGAGTTAGGAAACTGCAGATATGACTCTAACTGCAGTAAGTAGTACAACTTTTAGGAGAGGTTAGTTATCTATAAATATACAGTGTCCTGTTAATTGTTTAAATATCTTATGCTAAGCTGGTGATCAATATCCTATTTTACTCTTAAGGTATCTAAAATTGTAAAATTAAATCTCTGCTAATCTTAGCTTCAAAGAGACAGAGAGCTCATCCAAACACATAAAGTATCCAGAATGTAAAAAAGTAATACTCTACCCTAACTCAATCTATGGTGAAAATATCTTCTAGGGAGCGTAGAGTCAGTGGAGACTCATGATCAGTAGCAGAGCATCTAATGATGTAGACATTTTTCTTTTTCTTAAGGGGCTTTTAATACAATATATAAAAAATACTTAAGGGAACCTGATACATCAATGAGTTATGTATTGACTGCCAGATGAAGTAGGAAATGTGCTATTCATTGAGTCATTAAGCCAATTTCTCTAAACTTATTGGAATTTCTGCACTGAAAAAGGACATCATCAACTGCTTTCTCCCTTTACTTGCAAGGCCATTTAAGAATCAGACTGCTTTAGATACTCCTTGCTAAGCTTTTGGATTTTAATTAATATTATATAGTCACATCAAAAAGATGCTACTCTTGCAATGTATAAAACTGTATACAATTCTATACATTTTCTTAGAACTAAGTATCCTGAATGTATCCTCCCTCACTTTGCTGTATACAAATGGGTTATAGCACTAACAAATTCTGCCTTTACAGTGGTTATAGCTGCTGGTAACTGTTATGGGTTGGCTGGAAACACACCAGTCTCTCTAAACTAGCATCATATTTCTCTGGTGCCCCCAGTTCTCTTCAAGATATCAAGATAATCTGCAGAAATGTTTCTACTATCCTGATTGACTGAACTCTTGACAGTGAACTGAAGATGGTGTTCAAATTCAGGCAATATATCTGTGGATTTCGCTGCAATTTCCTTTTATCTTCAATGTCAAATACAGTTTAGAATAAAACTATACTTCTGTTCATAAGGCCTACAAGCTTTTTGTTTAAGCCAATGCTAATTTTGCAGCAGCAGAAATCTGGACAGCATGACAATAGGAGATCCAAGGATCCTAGCTTTATAAAGTACAACCCAATCCTGAACTAGTAAAATTGCTAAACTGACTGTTAAGCAGCATAAATTGTCACCCTGGGCACCTGTTTGGTGAAATACAACCTAAGATATTTCTGGTTCTGCACCAAAAGTTTGAAACACACACAGTTTAAAGCAGAATTAACTGTACCTCTTTTATTTCATTAATATAATTTTCTTACCTAATTATCAAAATTGTGTGTATGTTTTACAGGTTTTACTTTAAGAACATGTAATTGGAAGGACTGGCTACTTAATAAGTTTTTCTTGTCCTACATATCCTGAGAAGGTAAGAAATGCCTCACTTCATGAGAGAAAATTATTTCTTTGTGAGAGAAATGCTGCTTAGGGAGAGCACATCAGCATCAATGCTTTCTGTGGCCTTGCACTTCACTAGCACCCAGGCCTCCTAGAGTTTACATGTCTAATTCTGCAATCCCTTTAAGAGTTTGATCCTTTTGTTATCTGGTTGTGGATCCATATATTTCTCTCATCCTCCTTTCAAAGTGCAGCTGACAGGTGCCTCCTCCGTCTCCTGTGGCATAAAGTTCCAGAAGGTCACTGCCTGTTGTATAAAGTACTTATTTTTATTCATATTGGATTTCTCCAACTAGTTTAATCTTATTTTCCCTTTTTCTGCACGATTTTATGCAAAAGTGTTGTGCATTTGCTTTATGATGGATTATTATATTTGTGATAGGTATGATAATTTTAAAGTTTTCTCCCTTTTTTCCTGTAGCTTGAATGCTCCAGGACTGTAATGACTTGTATATTTATTTTGTCTTTCAAAAATACTGTGGCAATACTTTTCCTTCTTCTGATTTATTTCTAAGCTCCGTTCTGGCTGTGCAAACACAAAGCTTTGTATCTGGCCTGAAACAAAGCCTCCATGTTTGAAGCCATTCCAATGCTGAATGAAGCAGAAGGCTCCCTCCATGCCTCCCGCTCTGTCCTTCTGCCTCAGCCCATTTGCCTGGCGTGTCTTACACTTCAGCTGCTTTCGGAAGTTTGAGTTCCATAATCTAGAAATCTCATCAACCAAATTATTTTTTCAGAAAGCCACCTTGAGGCAGTTTCAAAACCTTTAGTTGTGATTTATGGTTTCTCCACTGTCTGCAAAAGAAGCAAATAATTTGACTTGACATGAGTTCTTTATTACTGTGATACTTATCACACATTCTTGCCTTTTTTCCCAAATACTCACAAATTGCTTCAAAATTTTCTCAGATTTATCAAAATGGATAATTTTTATTCAATTAAATAAGGACATATTTATGGTTTTGGTGAATTGCCCCAGAATTATAGGTGAGAAAACAGGCAAATTTCTTATCATTGCCAGGAAATTAGTCTGGTTTTTCTTTTAATTGCCTACTGGTCCACATAAAGAAAAGTTTAAGCACATGCAAAAATGTGGAATTAATACTGCTTTCCTGGTAGAAAAACAGCATCATTCTTCAGCAGTGTCCTGCAGCATCAGCAGATCTGGCTGTAGTTGAGTGTCATCACAGAGCCAAGGACAGAGAGCAAAGATCTCAAATTCACTGGTAGCAATCAGCAGCAGATCCCACTTTTTCCTCTCCTCAAGAGCAAGGAGGTGCCTCTTCAGAAGCATCCCTGTGCCCTTGTTCTCAGTTGCCACTCCACATCTAATAGTTTGGCAATAACTTTCCCATAACTGATGTAAGACTTGAATAAGACAATGCTTAAGGACACGACTGTCCTATGCTTTAAACAGAGCAAGAAAATCACTGTCTGATTATCAGACTGACACTGTTCTCCCTATTTAAGCAGTTTGTTTTCCATATCAAGGGGAATGGTTCCAAACAACAACTGAATAAAAAAGGGAGTGAAAAATATCTCACTAATGCTAAGATGAAATGTTTTAAGATGGAAAGTTCCATCCCATAAAGTGGAAATATACACATGAAATTTTTATAGTTATATCACTTCTGTTCTAGTTCTCAAAATAAAGCCAATCAGTGCATTTGATGAGAGTCTCAAAGCAAAAAGAAGCATAAGGGAAAAGTGGAAATATTCATGCTGAGCATCATTTGTAACTGTTATATAAAAAACTGTAATGTTACTGAGATTTTCTTCTAGGCTACAGACTAAAGAAAGAAATCGGGACTCAGATGCCATGATGCTCTTCGATCTTTTATCATTGTTCAGTTACAAGTAATTTTTAGAAAATCTTTGAAAACAGCAATGGTCATGTTTCAAATATTCAAATGTATTCAAATAAAATCCTGGTTGTTTTTGTAATGCTGACACAATACTTTTTATGCCATATTTTTGTGAAAAAATTCACTATGAGGTAATGTGATAAATATCTACCGAAAACAAACCACCAGGTCAGCATAAGAAACTTCAAACATCCCAGAACTTCAAGAAGAAAATGGAAATAAATTTTAATAAAAATCAACTGAGATCAAGCTGTGAATGCTTAAATTTACAGCAGCTTACTTGTGGTCGTCTGAAAGTACTGTCTGGAGCTCAGTGCAAAAAAGTGGACAGAAGTGCTGTCTCCTCAGAAATTTTGTCTTGTTTTGAGTGTGCTTTTGGGAGGAGGGACATATTATCTCTGTTTAGACCAAAAAAGATTGTTCTAACAATGTACGTTGTTGCATGGGGGTTATTTGAGCTTCTCAGATAAAGATCCATTTTTTACCAGTTCATATAAAAGAATACAAAATATTCTTACCAAAATATTTTTAAAAAATACCAAAAAAGTATCTTGTCATTTCTCTAGAAAGTCTTGTGTTTGCTTTTAAGTAAGAACTTGTCTGAACTATCTGAAAGTGAGCATCATTGCCAAAACCATTTCTACAAAAATGAACATTAGTTTTCAAATATATCTATCTTTCTCTGGTATCTCCTTTCCTCTTGCTAAAGGCTATATTACATAGGAATTTATCCAGTGCACTGTGTCTTCTCAAATTTGTCCATCAGCTTCACTATTATTGTTCATGCAACTCTTTCTGACATAAATTGTGCCAAGATTTCAGTACAGAGCAAATGTGTGGCCACAGAGGTTTCTCCCCTGGTGATTTAAACTGGCACAAGTTACAACTTATGCTGCGATTTTTTAATGGTGTGACTTTTAATTCTGTGAAGATCAAATGTGGGTCTGTTGGAATAACAACTTCTCTCTCTTGTATATTCAGTTTGTAATTTTTGATTCCATACCTTGTGGATTATCTAAGTGAAATTCTGGTTAGTAGTTTATGTGATGGCACCTTTCTCCACAGAACTATAGAAAAACTCTAATGCAACTTGTTCAAAGCAGGGGCAGTTGTGAAATCAGACCAAATTGCTCAGGGTTTTACTCTCTCTTCCCTCATTGAAAAAAATTGTTTCAATAGATTTCAGTGATTTTATGTCTTTTTATTTTCCAGGAAATCATAATCTAATTTTTGGCTTTAAAGTTTGAATATTCTGTATCATTAATTGTAATTAACCACTTGTTCAAAAGAGTTTTAGCTAGAAGACTGTTTTCTGATGGACTGTTAGCTTACATTGCTCTGCTCACCTGTTGCTTAGTCACGTAAGCTATTTCTGTGTGTGAGTAATCTTATCACTTTGATTGCTTTTTCTGTGCATAACAGGAAAACTGAAAGGTACCATAGCAAAGTGATTGCAATTTAAAGAGCATGTGACTATTCAAAAGCACAAAATGAAACATATAAATCACAAAGTAGGTGCATGAATTGGCACAAAAATATCCTGTCTTATAGTACACCAAAGAAATTCTCATCTATTTTTCACTATAAAGAGTTGTGCATGTTTAATAAAAGATAATTCCAACCATGAGTTAAATTGGTTATTGTGATCCCACATAAATTATAGATGGAAGAGGTACTGTTCGCAGCAAGAAGGAGAAAGGAGGAAGAAACCTGACTTCTAACCCAGTTGTTGAGTTCCTTGCTACTAACAAGGGTCACATTTTTATGCTAATGGATATTTAGCCAATAAGAAGTACATGAGTCCAGTGCATGATTTCAAGGAAAAAATCACTGGTGGGTTGCTTTTTCCTGATCAGATGTCTTTTATTTCATGACAGTAGAGAAAACAAAGACATGTTTTTAAATATTTCAGAGAAAGCCTTCATCCACTCTGTTCTATCTCATGTAGTTCTGAAAGACAGGAAAAAAAAATTTGTCTTCTTTTGTGCTTGGGTTTTTTTCCTTTCAGTTTGAGATGGAGTCCTTTATACAGAAAAGCTTTCATTTCCAAGCTGTGTTATGAATCCCTTGGAATGGGTCTTAGTGATGAAAGTGCTGAGCCACATTTGCAGATTGCCAGAATGGCACATCTGTCACTATAAAAGCTGTACTGTGAAGTGGCAAAAGAAAACCGACATATAATATGATTATTTTTTTTAATGGTAACTATAATGCAAAACAAAGACAGGGCATTTGCAAATTAAACTTGTCACGATCTAATCCTGATTTTGCAGTGTTTAATTTTCAAGTGTCTGAGCTATGTAACACACAAGTTAGGAAGCCCTCTACTAACACAAATTACAGTAACTGAAGGAGGCATTAGCTCCTGCCCCTTTTAAATTGTGGTTTTTTTCTCTTTATGGAAGGCCTCCCTGGATCACTTACAATGCATTATAATTATTGTTTAGTGACATTGCAGAGAGTAAAGCTGTTAGAACTGAAATATGCTTATTCAATCTCTCTCCTTAAGTGGTGCCTCTTGATAGCTCATTTCAAAATGGGAACTGACACCTCATCTCTTTGTCTCTCATAATCAAATTCTCTTCTTCTTTCATAGGCTTCTGTTCAGAGGAAATTGCATTTTGCTGTAGTTTTGATGTTTTGTGAATCTGTGTTACAGGTAAAGGGGTAGTTTGAAGGTACAGAGTCTCAGTTGTGCCCTCATAAAAAGGCAGTGTCAATTTTGTTTGTATTAAATTGAGCTGAGTAGCAGTTCTGTGAGGGCAAATAGAACTGAAGCTTAGCTGATTTTAATTTTAGTTGCTCAGCTGTTCAGATATTGATAAGACTAGTGATATTCTGTACAAAAAGAAAACTTTTCGCTGCACATTTGGATGAAACAAAAGTTAATGAGACCTCCTCTGGTGGCATTTTTCTCCTTTGCATCCTGATTTTCCATAGCCCTGCTTATTTTCCTACCCAAATTTAGCACCCCAAAATATGCACCTCAAGTTATCATTCCAACCTGAAAAATAATCATACCTTAAAAAAATTTAAGCCAAGTATATATAGATATATTCTTTGCAAAGAAATGGGCCTTTTATTTTAAGTAAGTAAATAAACTGTTCGCATCAGCCCTGCACAGCTGAAGTACTATAGTTAGGAGTGTAGTCACTGTGGGTGCTCTCTCTAGCCAATGAGGAGGAAGTGACTCCTGAGGAATCTCTTCATCCTCTTCATAGTTGACCTGCCCTTGTGGACTTTTCTCCATCTACAGACAAGAGGTAGAGTCCAGTTGCAGTGACATCCCCAGATTTCCATGCCATATGATGAACTTCTGTCATATTGTAGAACTGACTGTAGAACTGCAACTGCGGAGCAGAGGAAAGGGAGAAAGTGTTTGGCAGAAACAAATATTAACCTGGAAAAAGAAGATCCAAACTGGGTTAAGGTAATTTCAGTGTGTATGTTCACAAGTGATGTTTTCCTCTCCAGTGTTTGATTCTGACTGTGTGTCAAAGATCTTAATAAGGATCAGTGTAGATTCTTATCTAGAACGCTTCCCTCTTGATCGTGTTTATAAAGCTCTGTGAAAAGCAGAATAAGGAGCTGCTGGTGTTGGAACACCTATAACCTCCTCTATGAGGACCTATTCAATGTAGAAGTAAAAATTAATTATATGTTCTGTTTTGTTTGAAAGTTTGTTTCTTTACCAGTTCTGATATCTACGAGGGAGAGGATGGTTCAATGCCATGCCCTAAAGCAGCTGCAGAAGTGGGTTTTATTTGTTAGGGCTTTTTTACCTTAATGTTAAATGAATAAAAAGATTTTTAAATACTATATTTGTTCTTTATAAAATTTACTCTCATGAAGTTGAAAACAAATAACTTCTTCATTGGCTGTGTAACCACAAAGCCCTGTGCTGGGTTCAGTGTAAGCTGATACAGATGATATGTGTATCCAAGGATTTGGATTCCTCAATCAGATATCTGCCTGGTTTAGCATCCTCAGGAAAGGGTCTTTGGTAGGGATAACTGTAGAATAAATCTGTGAAGGCTGTGACAATTTGTGTTCTCCCTAACCCTTCCCTATTGCCAATGAACCTTCCTTTCATTCAACTGAATTGGAAACTGTGCAGGGAAGTACTGATTATACTTCTGTCCTACTAAGAAAAAAAAAATCTGTTCTCTTTAAACTGGACAAATAAAAAGGGTGAGTTCTACACAGTGCAAAGCCAAACACAAATTTCTATGCTGCTATACTTACACTGGGGAAAGAATTCCACTAGAGATAGATTCCACTGAGATTGCAAAAGCCTTCCAAACTTGAAAGACACATGCCATTTACAGCAGTATAATTAATATGCATGATTATTTTTAATAGCATAATTACTCCTGTTTCCTTTCAAGGCTGGTTGTTTTTTATCTTCACTATGGCCCACTCATGTGTGTGGTTTTGATCTTCAATACAGAGCAAGATTGTTTCTCACTGCCAGCAGAGATGTAGGATGACTCATCAGATCTCCTGTGTACACAAAGGGACAGATTGCTGCAGACTGTGAAAGCTGAACACTCTCTGAAGGAAAAGGCTCCCTTTTTATTTACTTTTCCCCCCATATCTTATAGCCAATTTACCTGATCTGTTGCCAGCATGGTTTTTCTAAAGGATTTGCTTCCAAATATGCATAAATTGTCCTGTGTTTCCACATTCCCTCCAGCTCAGTAAGAGAGGCTCATAAGTTATTTTGGACAATTTATAGAGCATGTGGTAGGATGTGGACAGCATGTTATGCTCCTTTCTTTTATAGAGTGAAACTACTTTTAAGAGATATAATTTTTTTCCCAATTATAATTTTCTGTACTCTTTTGTAGTTTAATGGAAGAATCTTTTTTTAGCAGAGGAGAGAACAATATATGACTGATGTGAAAAATAGGTGGATCTCAGATGCTGTGAAAATGGTGTCACATTAATATCTGCAGATACAAGACAATATGTCACTATTGCTCTGTCTTTTAATTTTTCTTTAAGTTAGATGTTGATATTTAGTTATCTTTTTACAGTATAACAGAGGATTTAGGTTTGATTTTTCATCTACATTTACCAAGAAAATTAAATCTGTTTCATTTGCAGAAGTATAAATTATGGTTTTTCAAAAAAAAATCTGCTAAATTCAAAGAGAGAATATGTTCAGGAAAATGATTTGTGGAATTGGAGAAAATTGTAATTAGCAGTGGTCAAACAGCATGGGGAGAAAATGCAGGAAACCAATGGTGAAATTTCTCATTTGTTGCAGGGATAATACACTTGGACGCAGCAATTTCCTGAAAGGTCAAGAGTTCTGTACTTTTTCTGTAAGATGCAGATTCAGAATAGGCCTGTTGGGACTTTGCTCAGTTTAGGTTTTCAATGATTAGTTATTAACTTTGTGTTGCTTTTTTGCCTTATCTCTGAGACTGATGACTTTTGTTTATGTAGTAAGAAAGGTGTCTTCCTCCTACAGTTCATGCCTGCTATGTTTTTTCTGCTGTAGCTCATACTATTTAGGTTAATCTTCATTCTTGGTTTTCTTTAATTTCTTCCTGGGTTACTTTCTATTTTGCAACATAGTGTGTTTGATTTTGATTCTTACTTTCTTACTTTGATTTCCTTTCTTACTGTTTCCTGCAGACTAGGTAACCAACTTTATATTCAACAGGTAGATCACCCAAAAAGTAATGGAGTATCATAGATCCAGCATTCCTTAAACAGATAAAGTACAGATTGCTTATACTTTCTTTCTAGCTTATGTAATTCCATCTAAATATAGCAAAATGAATTCTGTCTAATTTTCCATTTTTTCCTCTCAGAAGAGAGTAACTGAGCCACAAAACAATGCAGGTCACAAACCCTTTTATATATACTTAAATTTTAACTCTTAGAGGAGAGAGCAGGAAGGAAAGGGATTCTTCCAGCTGAAATGGCAGCTTTTTCTTTCTTTCTTTCTCCCTTGCTAGTCATAGCATCCCTGTGGAATGGAGAGCAACAGTGGGAGCAGAGCACTTCCTTATCTACTCAGAGCTTTTCTGCTGTGCTTAGAAAATTCAAACATAAAATTGCTGTTTAGAAAATAATAGACAGCACCTCAGCAAAGCAAGTAAATGAACATTTAATAAAGTTATGTCCCAGAATACAGTTACAGTTCAACATTAAAGAATGAAATCTACAGTGGATAGATCAATAAATCATAACAAGGAATATGTAACTTCTTTTAAAATAAGAAGTTTTGGTAGAACTAATTTCCAAGTCATCTAAGATAACATATTCATTTTTGTAATGTGGAAAACAATGTCTGATGAAGACCATTGCATGTATTCTGGCTTTATTTTTTCACTAAAGAAATGTTTCAGACATGTTAGAAGCTGCTTAGACTCAGTGTTTTAATTTAAATTTTCATTAGAATAGCCTAATTGAAAATTAAAGTAAAACTAGTAAAAAATTCAAAGAAAATTACTAGAGGAATTGTGAAACATTTAAGAAGGCTAAAAAAGCTCAGAAAATATTCTCCTGGTCAACAGGCTTTTGAAACATTCATTGCATTCGCTCTGACCCAATCACATGTAACACCATAATTATTATTTATTTTGAGACATCTCAAAATTATAATCATTGGTTAATTGTGTCATGCCTATATACAGCTAAGGATGACATCTGCCCAAATTACAGTGTATTAATTGTCAATACCTATTATGTTTCTTTGAGATCTTCAGTGTGTGGGGCTTATTTTTTCTTAGATTTAATTCTAAAATTTCAGCTCAATAAAAACTTCTCTAGCTTTGGAACATTTCAGTATGGGAACACTATAATACTCAAATATATGCCTTAGGGTTTTCAGCTGTTACCACAGCAAAGTCTTCTGATTTTCAGAAACTGCCAGAAGCAGAGGGAAAAAAGGTCATATATAGTTTTGATAACCCTCATCATCATCCTTCTATGGCTACAAGGATATTTTTATTTACATGTGCTCCACTTTTTTTCTCTGCTCTATGCCAAGTTTTACTCCTCAAAGGAGCCATTTCATTTTCAAAGAGAGATCTCAGAAAATCAAAACCTTTTCTTATAGTTGACCTACAGTGCTTATAAATCAAAATCACCCAGGCACTGGAGAAGAAAGAGAAATGTATACATTAAAAATGGAACTCTATAAAAATAGAGCTGAGAGCATCCGTCAGTACAAGAAGTCCTTCAAATATGCGAATCATGAATAATGTAGATCTCTATTGGACTCAATATGCCCCAAACAGAGGGCAGGCACATTTTGCCAGTACCACAGGCCATGAAGCTAGGGAAGAACATAAAAGAAATTATTTCTTCCTCTTCACTCAGCAGGGCAGTGACAGAACTTGCTCAATTTTGAATTTTTCACATATATCATGATTGACATAGAGTTGACTGTAAGACAATAAAGTTCAATGGAGCAATTGGTTTAATGGAGAATATTCAAGTCCAGCAAGTCCTGTTTTGTATCCCGGTCTTGCTGCTGATCAACACCCTGCTGTGCTTGGAACATTATACTCTCTTGCTTGTGCTGGCACTTGCTTACCCTTTGGCAATATTTTTTCTCAGTTTAGTAGGCAATAGCACCCACCTTTGCAGAGCATGACATAGAAATGTGATTTTGTGCTTGAAATCTGTCAATAAACATATGCTTGTTTGAAGGAATTCATCCTATTCCTATAAGCCTACCACCCTCCAAGACTCCTTTTCCGTTTTCCTCACTCCCTGGACAACTGCAGGAGGTGATTTTGGCACTGTGCAGCTGCCCTCATTGGGAGTATTGCTGTGCCATGAGGGTGACCGTGCTTGTCTCTGCTGAGGTTAGGTGTGCTTCCCTTCTACAGGATGGATTTCTGTCTTGATCAAGCTGGGCTAGAGTTTGTCCACTTAGCAGATTGGGCTTTAATTGGCCTGGGCTGGGGTCACTGGTGCCACTACAATGGCAAAGGATTCAGTCACTCCTTAGGGTCTAGTGCCCTTTTTCTGAAGCTGCTGCAGCTGAGGTGTGCTGTGGCAGTAAGTAAAACATGCAACAGGACCGAGTGTTGCTAGCTCTCCCTCTGCTGCTGCCTGGGAGCGAGTGAGAATCATTCTCTTAACTGGCTTGTCTGTGTCAAACTGGAGAGGATTGCCAGGGTTGCCCAGGACCTGTCATTCCCAACCACTCAATGCTTGGACACTGCTTCTAAATTCAGAATTACACAATTGTCCTTGGACTCCCTCCCCATTCAGTCTTCCACTACTAGAAGAATAACATCAAGAGTTAGCTACAAATACTTTGCATGGATTGGGTAAGACCTTTAGTGGAGTGGACTGACTCTGGCTGCCTGCAGACTGCCCTTCCTTCCATATCCATTTACATGGCAGTGCCCCTTTTATCACACACTGACTCCAGAGCCAGGATGTGCATAGCAGATAATCTAGTTTTGAGAGAGTATTATGTCTGTAACAGGTATATGATGGGAGGCCAAAAGGTCATATATTTAAGTTTTTCATAGTTGGCAACAGAAAATGAACCAAATTTCAAGGCTCTCATTTAGCAGAACCTCTAGAAATTAACTTTGGCAGAAAGTCATTTTATTGGAGTAATCAGTGTGAGACTGGATGCCAGTAATAATAATGTTATCTGTGTGAATTTAAAATCAAGTAGTCATGACTTATTTTGAGGAAGACTTAATGCCTAATACTTCAATTCACTCTCATCAAAAAATGAGATAATTATCTCTAATTCTCTCTTTTGGTGTCATGATTTTTTTATTGTGTAGAGACTATGTATTCTTAAAGCAAGTAATTTTTAAGTGCTAATCAGACCACATATGACAGTTTCCATGACAGTCTAATTGAATGCTAGCTTTTAAGTCAGGAATATGAAATAATTTAGACTTTTTATTTTGCCTGTATGTTAGTTAATCAAATACCTTTCCCAAGGTAGTGATTATTTTACTCAATATTCATCTTTAATGTATGCACAACATCCATACAGATTAGCTTTTTAATAAAGTTCAACTTCTCCCATGAATATCATCAGGGTAAAAAAAACCCCAACTTTTTCAAGCAATAATATTTTGGCCTGAGCATTTAGTTTCCCATTTCCATAAAATAGGAATTATTTCTTAAATTATAAGTATCTTCAAATTGTTATCTTTTATATGTATCCATTGACATTTAAATAATTTAAAAAATTGAATAATTAAAAATAAAAACTTTTGATTTCTTAATAACCCTAATATATACTAATTAATTATTATTCATAGTTTTTGTTCTGAAGTTGACTCCTGCAATGATATTGCATACTGCAATGATAAGCATGTAGCATAAAATTGGGGAAAAAAAACATTAGTTAGAGAACATTATATGTTCTCCTGTTAAGTGATTAATGCTTGGTCACATTCTGGATTTACTGTTGCAATATACATTATTTAAGGAGAGATTGAATTTATCACTGTTACCATATGATGCAGATTAAAAAAATTAAAGCATTTAAAGTCCTTTATTCCTCATAAATGTGGGGAAAGAGGTTTATGGGAAAAAATTTAAATTCTGTTGACAGCCTAAGGCAAACTTTCTCATAGAGCATCCTGATCTCACATCATATCTTTTTCATAGCCAGTTCACCTGGCACAGCTGAGCTTGCATCGTCATGGGGTCTGGCATTGGATAAATTGAAATGATGCAGGAAAAAAACAGCCTTCTTTTGCTTACAACAGTTGAAAGAATATCCTTCATAAGTGGAAACATTTAGAGACAACATAATCCTCTTTGAAGGAAAATTCAGTGTGTTTTGGAAGAATCTTCATTTCAACACTTCACAACACCCAGAAAGGAAAAATCCCTTCAAACTTTGCAGAGTACTTCAGGAGGAAGTTTGATGTTGTAAATTAATTCTGAAAGTTTGCATATGGAGCATCAGGGCTCCAAATCCTTTGATATGTACATTGTTTTTTCTTGTTGTCACAGTTTTATGTTTAAAACTCATTGGTGTGATAGACCGCAGCCAAAATGCTCTTAGTTATTCCTGGTTTCTCTTTAAATAACATGGAGTCTAGCTGCACGAAACAAGATCAAATTACAGTCTTTGGCTAGGAGTGGCAGACTGGTGCAAGAGACTTTATTGCATTGTTTCTGCAGCAGTTTTTGCAAAAATAGAAAATAGATTAATAGACTTACAGAATCCCTAGGGTTGGAAAAGAACTTTGGAAGTCATCTGGTCAAGCTTGCTTTCTCTCTTCTGGCAGTGTCAGCCAGAGCAGATTGCTCAGGACTCTGGTCAGATTTCTTAATTTAAGAATTAAATTAAACAGTTAAGTTCATTTTGGAAGTATCGGATTGTCACAGGAAACTGCATTTTTTTTGGGAATAAACAAAACAAAATAAACCACAAAAAAGAAACAACAGCAACGTGAAGAATGATTTTGACATCTTTGTTGCTTTTGCTTTCCACATTTGACTGAATCCTGACTACTGTCATCCATTGCTACCTACAGAGATCTCATTGTTTGACCTATAAATCAAAATTTAATAGACAAAAGTTGTGTAGCAGAATTTTAATTTCAATTTTATGCTTTCGTGGTAGGTGACCCAGTCTGGATGATAGGTGCCCACCAAAGCTGTTCTGTCTCCCCTCCTCAGCTAGAGAGGACGAAGAAAATATAACAAAAGTCTTGTGGATTGACATTCAACAGGGAGAGATCACTCGCCAGCTTCCAACACTGGCAAAAAAGCCTGACTTCAGCAAAAAACTAGGGTCTTTTGACAAGAACACCACAGAAATGTTCAGTGCCTTGGTTACAGAAGTATAACTCTCCACTGAAGTATTTTTCTACTCTGAGAACCACAACAATTTCTGGTCACGCTCTTGCTGGATATGTGGTTCAATACTTGCAAAGAAACCACACAGTTTGTAGTGCAAGTTCTGAGAGGCAGTCTGGACAGGGAAGCATTAGAAGGAATGAGTTTAGCAAAGCACAGAATCCCATATTCAGCTCTGCTGTGGGTAATGCATTGCTTCTGGCAGCATTTTCAGTAGCTCAATAACTAACATCTTCAGAGCAGATCACTCCTAATTTATACATGCACTCATAACAACAGGTATTCTGCTTCAACCATCTCTGCATCTGTAGGCAATGAAGCTACATTTTTTTTTCTAAAAATACTTTTAAACACAAGACAAACGACCTAATTCAGAGCTAAGTGTCCTCTTTGTTCTTGTGTGTCTTAATATGCATTAAGGCTTACTCCGGAAACCATTGATGGTTAGCTGCTTCATTAAATTGATTGACAGTAAAACATCAAGAAAAGCATCTGTCTGTGACCACTTTGTCAAGAGAAGTACTGTCTGAATGCTGCTGTCACTGTGTATGTTGGCATTTTGGCACAACATCTAAATCACTAACAAGCAAAATGCCATTCTAACAAGCACAGTAATATTGGTTCTGACAAAGCATTTAAAAACAAGCAGGGGATCAGAGAACCCCTGTTCAAGGTGAGCTTTGGATCAAGTTTTATCTGCAGAATTTTTCTTTGTCTTTTTTTCGCCTTTGTCATCACACCCATAGTTTCCATTCTGTATATGTCCTTTTCCCCCTTTCCTCTCCTTCTTTCTGATATTTCTTTATATTTCAAATCTCTTGGAGAAACAATGACAGAATTAACTTTTTTTTTCTTTTTAAATGTGTTGAATATTTATGCATCTAGAAGACTTTCAGAGCTTCATTTTTGTTAAGACTTTTGTTTTGATTTGTTTTTCCAGCAGGAAGTATAATTAGCCAGGAGCTGTACTCAGAATTGTAGGATTTCAGGTGGGGTGAAGCAGATGATGTTATATAGGATGAGTAGTACTGCAGTGAAACTAGTTAAAAAGCAAGCTTGTCAATATGAGGGCTTACAAAATCATTTGTGAAGGTATTCAGTTAATAAGATAGAGCAATTAGTTTCTTCACTGTCTTAAGAAAATGAGGCAAAGCAGCTTCCAGAGGAAAATTTTCATTTCACTGAAATCTAGAATTGCTCAGCTTCACCATTCATAGGAAAAAACATCATGGCATTATCTATGAAAGCTCTAGCAGCCAGATGAAGATAGTCCTTTACATTGGGCAATTGAACAAAATTAGAATTGACAATTTAAGTCATGGCTACATAAATTTGCAAACAATAAGTGGATTGCATGGAACTGTAGAATCACAGAAATTACCTCTATTTATTGAGTGATCTGGATGGACTATGGTGATCCCTTTATCAAATCTATGGCACATCTGGGTGCACAGTCGATTGACATTACCCTTACATTTCCATCCATGTTGAGAATGGTACTTGCCATGGATGTCAAAGGTCTCATGGGACAGCATGTCTGCTGGTTTCGAGCCATTCTTCAATATAAGTAAGTCTTTCCATAGAGTTTGATGTGATAATTCTATGACAGTTCAAGAAATAGCAGCTAACAACCCAGAGAAGTTCAGTGTTGATGTAGATCAATATAGGCTACTTGCTTGTACTTGTGAGCCAAATTTTAGAAGGCTATGTGTGCAGGTTCTGGATTTATCTGCATACCTGTTGTTTCATATTTATTAATTTAAAAAAAAAGAAGTAGAACTTGGGTGAAAAGGACATTTGATTTGTACTCAGCCTTGGGGAAGGAAATATTCAAAAATAAAAGAGCAAGTCTTTTGCAAAGGCAATTTTGTACACGGGATTGTAATTTCAAAAGTTGCCAACGAGAGTAATCAAGCTCTTCAGATGAAAGTCAAATTTAATAATAGGCCATAGTTTAAATGATTCTTAATGTACTCATTTCCTAAATGGGAAAATAATCTTTTTTTGGAGGCACTTGTGGATTATTTTTGGAGCCACTTTTTCTGACTTTGTAATTCTTTTGCACAGACATTTAAAATTCTGCGATACATATATGCTGAGAGACAAAACAGTCTGAAAAGAACATCCCAGATGAGAATTTTGAAAAACAGGAGATAAAAAACAAAGCTCCCTACAATGATATAATTCCTTCCTTGCATCCTTGTTTTCTATCTTCCAAAGCTTTTCTTATCTGTGTGTAGTTATATTTCTATATATATATATGTATGTATATTTATCTTTCAAAAGAAATTCTCTCTCTCTTGGCATTCTTCATAAGCAGTATATTAACTGAATCCAAGTTAATGTCAAATTGAATTTTGGGGTACTTTAAGACTCTTGTATCTATTTCCATTTAGAATGTTGTCACTCACATCCAGATCAGCTAGGCTTCCAAAGTCCCCAGTGGAGATACTCTCCACTTTATTTGTAGTCTCTACTACACAGTGGTGGAAACAGAAAATTACTTGTTGGCTTGGCATCATGCAGGGCTAGCCTAACTCAGAAGAGCCATGAGTCAGGCTCAGTGGGATGTATTCAAACCACAGGGAGTCGAAAAACAAGTGCCCATTCCAGAAAACAGTACAAAGTAGACAAGATGGCATTGAATTTGTGACCTCCACTACCAATGAACAGACTTTGGAGGGGGAGCAGATAATCTCAAATTGCCAGCTAATATGGTGTACTACAGATTGGTGGGTTTTGACAGCCAAGAAACACACCAGATATGTAATCCTCTTGGTCTGCTGCTTGGTTGCTGATGTCAGTTGAGGAAAAAAAAAAGGTCTAATTTTTCTTCTGTTATTTCATACAAAGAAACCAGAAGTTTGAGTGGGAAACAAGATGAAAATTATTCAAGAGTCATTAGTTTAGAAGCCTTTGTTGGCAGTTAAAATCGTAAATATGTTATCTGTTTATTACAATGTCATTAGCTCTTTGAAGTTTCAACAAAAGGTTTGAATGAATAAACAATCACAGTTAAAGCTCTTGATGTGGCATAAAGCAACATACTGTCCCTGAAATATCAATGAGTAGCCATAACTCTTCATACAAACTGAAAAATCACCTGGACGTGCTTTGTGCAGAAGAACAAATTAAACACTTCCTGGGCTAGATGCTGTATAGAACACAGTCCATCTGTATCCAAATGTTAGTTAAGGACAACATGGTTAAAAAAAAGGAGAGAGGTAAACCATTTCATATCAGCCAAAATATTTCTTCTGTTCACTGAGGTGTGTTTCAAGACACAACTGTGGACAGTAGGTAGCAATAAAGCAAAGGAGGGTCAAACTTGGTAGTAAAACTCCAGTAGCCCTGATTCCTTGCCTTCAACAATGAATTCAGGCTACATCTTCAGTTAAAGTAATTCGACATAGTTCTACTGCATAATTCTGTTTAAATCTTGTAATGTATTATTTGCAACTAACATTTTTCATAAGTATAAGCCTTGCCTGTAAACAGGATAAGGTTCCCATAGCACCTGACAAGCCTGTCCTTGCAAAAAATAACTGAAGTGAGGTCAAATCCCATGATATATATAATAATAGCCTGAGGAAATGCTATTGGGATGCAAACTCTTGGATCACAGCCTTCTACTTCCCACCTATGGGCAAGGCACAAGTTTAAAGCTTATTTCTCTAATCTTGGGATTCAAAGCTTATCCAAAGAATTTATTAAAGTTAAAGAATGTAATTTAGAAGAACCCTATGAAATATCTAAGACCAGGACAAAAAGTTGATTTTAGATAGAGACCACATAATAAACATACAGCTAAAATGATATTTTATTAGAGATATGCCAACTCTTCTGCTTTTAACTAAAATTGAAGACACAGTACTGTCAGAACGGTCAGGAGAATTTCATTGCAAAATATTCAAGTTTTATAAGTTCCATCCCTCCAATAACTGCTTTGGAGTAAATGCAAAAGTTGCCACTGAATTGTTTCATAAATAATTGCTTTCATTTTGGTAACCTCTTACTAGAATTTCAGTAGCAGTAAAATAAGAAATCTGACAATTAATCATATACCAGTCAACTATCAATCACATAAAAGCAAACCTTCAACTTCAGAGTTGTCTGTAAGTAGCAAATACAATTGACATTGACTTCTGATCCTCTGTGTATTCCTTAGGTTTCATTAATTTTAATTATGTTTATCTTGCTCTATGAGCAGTTTCAATAAATGCTGAGCAATGAATATAACAAATTATTAATGTCACATCATAATTCAAAGGCAGCTGGAAATGTGCATACATTTGTTCTTTTAATTTTCATGCTCTATTGTCAAAATGTAGATTATGCTAAGTGTTCTTTTGGGAATTATTAATTAGTCCAAATTCCATCAGTAATAATGAAGTCAAAAGTATCTAATTGTATGAGTACTTTAGGATGATTACATTATACTAAAAATGCAGTGGATTGTGGAGAGTGATAGTGGGGACTGCTGGTTAGGAGCAAAACACTGAAGAACAGAATACCTGGATTCTAATCATGTGTCTTGATGTGTAATTGATGTATTAAAAAGATGTATGTCATCTTTTCTAAGGGTGATGTTTGTTATTTTGTTGTCTGTAATAAAATAAGTAAATATTTAGCTTAGAAGGGTATCAAGGTTCTTTAATACTTGCCATTTTACTATCAGCAGCATTTTTATACATGTAGAAGACAAAATTTACAAAGTTTGCATGAAAACATGAACATCTGGGACCATTTTATATTATTATTTGAAGCATGTCCTAAAAATAAATTAATATTCTAGAATATTCACATTAGGCAGAATTGTGACAGGTAAAAGGCATAAGTCCTGAACTTCATAGCCTCGGTTGCGTACATCAACATATTTAGTAGTTGCACAAAGTCATGGCCACTGTGTTCTTACACAGACGACAGACTCACAAGTGCATTTTGCTCAGTTTTCCGAACAAGCCAAAGAAGGCTTTTACACGCACAGTTTACATCTCAAAATTCAGGTACAATTCTGAGAAAGGTTGTAGGTGAGTCCTTCAGGTCAGTTGTGTTTTCTACCCCTGCTGATTGAGATCTTCACTGCAGAAAAATAGAAAACTCAAGCCTAGAAGCTATTTGCATCCAAAGGAGATGGTGTGACATCTTCCTCAAATGAGGATACCAGACAAAGATAAGACAGGACTAGGTAATTCTGAAACTTTGGATGCTTTTGTACTAGAACAAATAATGTGTTTCTGTTTTTGTTGTTTGGGGCTGGGTGAGGGTGGTTGGGTTTTCTTATGAGTTTGGTTTTAAGGGTATTTGGATTTTTTGTTTTGCTTTTTTAACAAGAGAAAATACTACAAAAATACTAATATTGTGCACAACATCCATAACTGAGGTGTAGTCATAGTGACTGCTGTAGAGAATTCCCCTCACTACTTCTACCTTCTGTTTCTACTGAACCTCAAGAAGGCAGACCAGCTCCCCATCTTTTCTCATATTGGATTTGGTGGAAGTACACTTGTTATTCAGTTTGAACATCTGGCCACTTATATTTAATCTTAGCCCTTATTTATATTTTCCAAGACTTAGAAAAAATCATGTATGTATACTTTAAGCACATGTTCATTATATATGGAGAATAGCTTGTTATATATCAGCCTGACCTGCTTTTGACTTAAATGCTAATTGGACCATGTAGAAGCAAAAGAGTAGAAAGAGGTGTTTATTTTCTAGAAAGTATATTCAATTTGAGAAGGGGAGGACGTTGCTAAAAAACCAATCTCTGTTTCACCGTGTAGATTTATTTCCTGTTGAAACTCTTAGTCCTTTGGTGTAATGCTGGATTTAGCTCCAGAAATTTATATATTTTCCTCTCTTTATTTTATTTTCAATTTGTTTGTTTGTTCACCCTTTTTGTTGTGATACCCTCTGGATTTCAAGATGAGATTGCTTTTTGTCCACAGAGATAGTCTCCACAGAGTAATGCAAACACAAGAACATTCTCTGAAGCTTCTGAACAATTGAAATCTCAAAGTTTTGAAGGTGGAGTATGAATGAATGCACATCTTCACCACCGCTGTTGCTGCAGCTGTTACAGTGACATATAAAGAAAAGATTTTTCCCATTAGGGCTTCAGTAAGGAAAGGCCACAATCTTCTCTTTGAATTGACACTTAAAAGTCTGTCTATGGAGAGATGAAGTACAATAGGCATTTGCTGGTTGATAATAAGTTGCACCAAAATTTGAATTTGAATAGATGCTTTGCTCTCTGTTAATAAAGAGAAACAAAACAAGTTTTCCAACTGAAATGCAACAGGTATAGAAATTACTATATATGTTCTTAAAAAATAAATTAAAAAAAAAAGAAAGGAAGCATTAAAAAGGAGATTTAAAAGAAACCTAAAAATGAGCAGATTGTTTTGATAAATATTCTATAAATATTCATGCTCACTGTTGCAGTTGTGCTTTTTTTTTTTTTTCAGGGAATTTTTCTATTGCAGGGCGACTTTTTTCCCTATTTTGAAATATGACTTTTTAGCAATGTCAATGTTTTTCTTTTTTATGTAAAAACATGTATGGGGAATTAACAATTTGCTAATGAAATGTTTCCATGCAGCTCTGGTTACTACAAGTCAAATCACAATTCTAATTGGCAAGCTGAGCTACCTAAATTATTCTAGCTACTAGCAGCAGGACAGAGAAGGGTGATCCCAGTGATGTTGAAGGGAATTTGTGCAGGAATCAGATCAAGAAACTTCAAATTGATTTTTTTTTAAATTTACATTTGATTTTGGATAGAATCTTGCATAAACTTCTGTGGGAAGATAATCAATTTTGCATACTGCTACTGTAATTATTTCCCACCTTCTGAGTAGTCCAATCCAAGTATTTGCCCACTCTGATTTGCTTTGTAATTTCTTTTGGATTCTTCTTTGGGAAAAAACGGGATTTGAAATTACTCCCTGTTTTGCCTAAGTATATATCTCATGAGATCTCATCATCTGTTGTTGAATTTCTAATGATTTTTAATTTATTCCTGGAATCATAGAACCATAAAATGGCCTACTGTTGAGTTTGATGCTGGCCAAATGCCTACCACCCACAAAAGCCTCTCAGTCACTCCTCTCCACAACTGGACAGAGGAAAGAAAATTTAATGAAGGGCTCATGATTTGAGATAATGACAGGCTTGACTTAAAGATATTAAGTGAATTTATTACTAACAAACTCAGAGCAGGATAATGAGAAGCAACATAAGCCATTAAAAACACCTTTATTTTCCCTCAACCCCTCCCTGCTTCCCACAGAAAGCACAGGGAGAAAGGCAGTGGGGTTTTTTGTCAGTATTTAATCCCAATTACAGTTATAATATTGGATTTTAGATAGTTTCCTGAAAATCTAAATACATTGGGGAATTGTGGTGTGCTCTTCAATGTTGAGGAGAATTTGTTGAAAAAGTTCTTTCTGATGAAGTGAGACAGTGATAGAATCATAAAACAATTCAGCTCAGGTTGTAAGGACCTTAAGAGGTCATCCAGTCCAACTTTTTGTGGGAAAGGGAGCCAAGACAAGCTTGTCTGGCACCCTGTCCAACTACATCTTGAAAGCCTCCTAGTGGGTGCTTCACCATGTCCCTGGGGATTTTGTCTCAGTGGGTGATTGCTCACATAAACATTTCCATTCTTAAACCAAGTTGAAACTTGTCCTCATGTAACTTATGCCTGTTGCCCCTTGTCAGCTCCTTGTGACTTGCTTCCTGTGAAGTTAGAGAGTGCTTCTCTCCTTTAAGAACTGAAATACTGCAATGAGTTTTCTTAGAGGGCTTTAACAATAAAAATGTCATGTTATAAAGCCAAACTTTTATGTTTTGCTAATAATCTCAGCAAGGAGTCATTACGTGTCTCACCGTGGTCCTGTAGAAATTGAGTTGTAGTTTGCTCTTTGCACTGAAGAGCACTCATCTGGGCCCACAGCTGTGAGCCAAGGGGCTTGGTGTGCAGCAGCTTCTCTTCAGCAGTGCATGGCTGAGCATTGTCTCTAGCTACAACTTTTGGAATGTTTGCCTCCAAACAAGTTCTCATTTCAGATGAACCCTTCTTTGCACAGCTACCAGTATGAAAGTGAGATGCTTTCCACATTATTTGGCTTAAGTTCATTTGAAAAGCCTTCTGGTAAGCTGTTCTCAATTGCAAGTTTCCTAATAAATCCTCAGAGTGTCTGAGTTTTGCTTGATGCAGGATTTTGTGACTTGAAATCTGTGCAGGATATTATGACCCATTGAAATTTGGGTAGAAAATTTAGGTAGAAAAATATCCTGAGATGTGTTTGTGTTCCACTAGGCCATTAGAGGAACATCTTCAGAAGAAAGGTCTGCACAATGCCTCAGTGTGCAAGCCAGGCTTTTAACAGGCTGGACATTAAAGCCTTCTTACATACTATCCAGCTGAGTCTAGATTATAGATTACATCAACTGCATTTTAAGGAACACTTGATCAAAATACAGTTTAGTTGGAAGCTTGTCCTTAGGAAGACTCTTAGTAAAATATATTGAAAATACTTTTACTTGATAGGTGGATTTGTATTGGATGCTCCATAAACACTTTTAGTCAGAACTAGGCTTCAATATATTGCCTATATTAATTCTTGCCTAGAATCTTCATATTTGTGCAACTTGTTTGGAATAGTCTAATTCTGCATGCTTAGCAGTATGTCTTATTTTAGGTAATCTAAATTAAGTTTTAAAAGTCTTTCTATTTGCAGGGGATTCAACTTGCTTCTGTAGTGATAATTAATTGCATTAATTTTGAATGTTTCTTTCTATTTATCTGTCTGTCTGTCTACCTATTTATTGACTCAGTTGAGATTTTTTTGTAAATTTTGAATAACTTCTCTGAATAAATACAGAAAAATCATCATCTCTGGTTGAGGCACCTTTCAAGGGCAAAAGTATTTCTTTCATTATGAATTCACCATTAATACTAGAGCAGTTTTTTCTTAATACAAGAGAGATACACACATATTTATTAATAGGGAGTTAATTTGCTGCTGTGGTGCACTGTGAAAGTACTTAAGTTAGTCTAATATGTTATATGCTAATATCTTAAAATTATCAAACTCTATAATAATTTTAATTCTTTAATAGTATTTTCTATGGGAATTAAAAACAAAAACATATTTTTATAAACTTATTTTAAAAAGATGCTTCCAAATATATAGATTGCACTAAATTCAGAGACACTGTCCTTATTGAAAATTCAATGACACAGCTCCTATTAACATAAATACAACTTGCTACAGGCATAATCTGTCCCTTCCCAGAAAAGCCCAACAATACTCTGATGTCTCAGGGTTCTGGGTAAAACCAGGACATTTTTAGATTAAAACCTGTTGATATATTTTCACCTTCCATTCCTCAAGGCAGTATACTTAAATTTTAAAAAATACTGAATTACAAAAATCATAAATATTGAAACAGCGTGGTTATACTACACAGGATTTGCAATGAGGCACTTGTAGATGCAGAATTAATTTCTGCCCTTGATTGATGACCTCACAACAATCATTCATAGCTGTGCTATGCTCTGTCACTCACAAGTTACACATAAGGTCATCAGTAATGACTAGAAATGAATAATGTATTTACAATTGCTTCATTCAATATCCTTTATCCACACACATCTCCTTGAAAACAGGTTTCCAATGAGGTCAAAACCTTAAGAAAGACAAAACTGTCATAGGCAATAAAGTAGCTATTTAGACAACTGTTTTTTTAGGAATATTTATAGCATCTAGTTTTTAATACTTTTTTAGTTATGTCATTTTCAGGCAGATGCATAGAGTTCTGACTCAGTAGAAAGTCCAGGACTGAATTTAACAAGCTTTCAGCTGAGTAAGTATCCAGATTTTGACACTTGCTTGCTTTGCTGAATAGGGGATGTGTAGGACTGGAAGTGGCTAAGGAATCCATTTAGTTTTCTGTCACTGGGTCAAAAAGTAACAGTGAAATTCTTTCACAAAGATACCGTCAACCCAATTAAAAAACAAAAACAAAAAAAAACCCCAAAAAACCCCAAACATACAAAAAAAAACCCCAAAACATAACCCCCCCCAAAAAAACCCCAAAAAAACCAACAAAAAAAAGGGAAGAAAGAAAAGCAAACCTTCATGATTTTGCTCTTGTCCATCAACCCCTTATTCCTCATCTTCCCCAAGCCTATACCCTCGCTCAGAAAAGTGAGACATGAGGGGGAAAAAAGAGGCTCCTCAATAGTCAAATGTCCTTGCTGACTGCAAAGTCAGACCAGATGGATTCTCCAAGAATGACACAGGACAGGAGGAGTTACTTATAAAGGAGGCCAGATTTAGATTGCATAAGATTCAAAAGTTTTCTCATCACATACTCGTTAGAATTTTTTCTGCTTCATCTCTGACCTTCTCTATTCCCAAGGGCTGCATTGTAACAACATTTTCCTTCTTTCAGTGTGATTTACATTCAGTGAGCTGATGCAGCACCAATTTTTCTTCCATACTACTATTGCAAAAAATTCAACTGAAGAGCTCAGTGTGACTAACAGCCTTTCAGCTGCCTCGTTGTACACCACCTCAAAATGGTCTCTCTAGCCTAACTACAAGTACCATTAGTGAACATAAAGGACAAAAGGACCATCTGTAATCTCTGCCTAACTGCTACTAATGATTGTTCTTTATATGCAGAATAATTCCAGATTTCAGGTTTTTTTGAGTGGGGCTCTGGGGAAGGAGGAGTGTGGTGAAGAAGGGGAGGATTGGCATATACCTAATTCTAAGCAATATAATCAGTATGAAAAAATGTAATCTTATTTCCTTTCTGAAAGTTTGGCACTATCTTAAAAAGAATTTGTACAGGGCCAACACATGTATTAAAATTCATAATGTCTTTACTTGCCTGGCTATGCCATTAACTGACAGGCTGTTTTTCTATCTGTCTCCATTTCTAATCTCCTTCTCACATGAAAACGGGTTATTTTTAAATGCAGTAAATAGAAAAATGATGTCAATTTCATTTCTCTGTCCTTTGTTTGGTTTATTCTTTGTCAATCTCTTAATCAGTGTTAGGTATCTGAAGCCCTTCATTTCCTCCTTTTGCTCCTCTTATCGTTCCCTCTGTGTACATACGCATGTCCCACCCTCACACCCACGAGCACACACCTATAAAGTCCTGACAAGCAGCACTGACAGGCCCCTTAGATTACCACATCCAGATAAACAGATGTGACACTAAATATGTCATCACTCCTCTATTCAAATACTTCTTTGGCTTCAATGCCAAGATAAAATAAATTTTGTCTTTTTATTTTCTCCAGTCTCATTATATGTGCAAGGAACATGATGCATAAAATCTTTTCATTTCTTAGTCATAGAAACTCCTTTTTATACTCCATAATGAGATGCTTTGTTGTTGTTGTTTTAAAACTTCTTTTCTGTACTCGTTTGAAAGGTATGAAGTTAGAAAATATTCAGAAGTTGAAAGTAGTGTTAATTTAACCCCCCTTGACATGATAAAAGCATATTACAGGAAAGAACTTATTCTCAGCCATGGGCTAAATCAATACCAGCAAAGCCAGCATTCCTAAATGTAAGCCTTCTCCAGAGCTTAGTAACTTTGAATTTGGTCTTTAAGTACTGATTTCTTCATCTAATTAAAGTCAGTGCAAAATTTGGCATTGACATTATCAGGAATACCATTTGAAAAAAACCCATATTTAGATCATGCCGTTTCTGCATACCTCTCCCTCTTTACTTGAAGCTGTGGATTGCATTGGTGAGTATCCTGAAAGGATTGCAAGTTGATGAAAACAAACATGGGGAAGATTGTCCTTCAAAAGTAGCTGTACACCACTATAGACCAAGCTGTAAAACAACGTGATGAAGCAGGTTTTATAACTTTTTACCTGTAAGTAAAGTTAGTAGAGGTTTGTTTCTAAAATGTTTGCTCAATTCTGGAATATTTTGTTTTATTATCTTGTTATTACAGGGGAAGTCTCTGACATTGTCACCAGACATTCCCTGCTGGCCAGCTTTTTCTATAATTTACCTCTGCTCAGATGTTTTGTTGCCTAGGCAACATATTCCATTCAATTCTGCTTTTGTTCTAAAACAATGACAAGCCCCTCTTTAGTATATATCTGTGTCCCTGGAGGTGGACTAAGGTTGTTTGTTTAAAAGGCCAGAAGTCAGCTTTTTTCCCTATGTGAAACTAATGCTTTTCTAAAGTGAGCCAACCAAAACCACCCTGGCTAACAACTTCTAGTCTAAGCACAGATACTCCTCTTACACTACAATATTTTAGAATTTAGCGAGAAAATGTAGAAAAACAGAGGTTTATTTCCCACTTTTTCTGTATACTTGGAAATAAAAAGTGAAACAAATATTTTCAATAGCAAATAAAGTAAACTTGAGAAGCTGTTTTCCTAGCCTGGGTGACTGTTTGAGAAATAAAAGTAAAGTCTCATTCAGAACAGAAGGAAAGAGGACCAAAAGAAACTACAAAACCAGAATTGAAATAAAGCTGAAACAAAAATAAATAAGGAAGTGAATGTACCATTAAATGGAAAAGTTAATAATGAAATTTTATAAATAATTAATTTGCTTAGAGGTCTTAAATAAATTAAAAGAGCAAAAAAATCTTAGTGAAAGATCTTTTTTGGCTCTCCAAGTTCATATTACTAATATTCAAAACATGCAATTCAACAATAACAGAATTTTTTTCTGAAAAAAGTTTCAAAACAAGAAATGTAATGTAACCTGCCTTTTTATTTCAACATAGCCCTTTTTCTGTTGGTGGTGTCAGAAACATTTGCTTCTAAGTCCTACATTGCATGTGGTAGAAGGAGCAACTCATGTATCTGCTTCCAAACTCTATCTTCTCTTCCTTCTTTGTACCCCAGCTGCACAAAACACAGCTACATCTAAGACTTTGGGAAAAAAAGCGCAAATATTTGATAGGAATATTATTAAGGGTTTGGATATTCCCTTGAAAAGCAGGTGAACACTTTTTTTCTTTGTTCCTTTATTTCTTTTTCTGTCACACACTCAAAGAATTTTTAATGATACTCTTTTGTCTTACACTGTGACTGTACCATTCCTTGAAGATTTAGCTACAGCGCTATCATGGTTACAGAAAATTTTGTAAGTTTTTAGCATTTAAAACATTGTTTAAGTCTTGGACTTTGTATCCAGAGCCTACATCTTGTCATCACATTTAAATAATTATTTGGACATATAGGACACTTAAACAAATCTTTCCAATCATCCTTTATTGAAAGCAAATACATAGAGTTACAAATTCACCAAGAATTCAGCAATAATGAATTTATGTGCCAGCAGAAACAAGAATAGTGTAACTGTAGTCACATTTATTACCTTTCTCTGAAGATTTACTTTAACTATTGAAGAAATAGCTAAAACAAGTCTTTTTGAACAATGAAAAATACTGTGATTTATTGTATGGTATTGCTCTAATCCTTTAAATAAGCCTCTTTTACTACTACATATTGCAAATTACATATTTTATTGGAACATACTAATTCCATATTAATTGGAGTATAATCTATGATTTGAAAATCCAGTTCTCTTCATAAGATAAAGCCTTTGGATTTTTATATGAGAATAGTAAAAATTTAATTTTACTTTATGAGGCTAATAAAGCAAAGCAGAAAGATTATTCTGCTGTATTTTAAATTCCTTTTTCTTGTCTCTTAGTGTATGTACTGCAAGTGGCAGTTGCATGAATTAGAGAGCAGCTCGGTTAAAAAGGTGACATTTTGACATGATTTGTGGTTAGATTGACTTTAGGGCCCTCTGATTACTACTGCCCAGCTTGAAATACCATGGAGGAGCTTGATTTTCAGACATGGTCATCATGAAATCAAATCTCTTATCACAGCTTGACTGCCTGATAGCAAGGCACATAAAATGTGTCTTGATTTTGAAATTGTTGACCACTATGTCAATTTCCCCAGTTTCTGAGATGCAGGGATCTTCCTTCAGACTCATTACCAGGAACTGGTGCAGTTCAGCTGAACTGCTTGTCAGATGTCCACAGGAAGTTTATGCGATTTCTTTAGTGCAGACCTACAGAGATATCACCGGTACATTTCAGCTGGCCAGAGTGTACGTTATTTTTTGTCAGAAAATTACGTTGAGTCTCTGTCAAAAGTATGAAAAGGATTTTTGATTCAGTGGCCCCACAGCCTTGTTATTCCCTGCTCCAGCATGCTGTGGAGCAGGGAGGGCAGCCCTGCTGACCCAGCTACAGAAGCACAGGACACCTGTCTCCAGCCTTAGCTGTTCCCTGCCGTGGGGGCAAAGCCACAAGGTGGAGAGCATTATTCCCTCTGGAGAGAAGGAAAGAGAGAGATGGGCATCACCTCCCTCGCCCTTTGGCGTGTTAGATGTTGATGTGTGCCTATATAAACTCACAGGACCTGTTCCCACCCAGCTCTTTGTGCACTTCTGTCAGCAGCAGTAGGAAACATGGTGTTATTTACTGACATTTGTAGAGGTGCTGGTGGCAGGTGGTGCCAAGCCTGCCAGCGCTGCACGGTGAAGTGCTGCGGCGAGCACTGCACAGCTCAGCCCAGAACTGCTGTTTAGAGGAATTAGTCTGTCAGCATGGTTCAGCTCTTACAAATTGCTAATGGATTTTGTGCATGTGTTATCTTGAGCTCCAGTCCTGCTGGTTTTGTGTGAATGTACTTCGGGAAAACTATGTCGTTATAGCTAATAGCTCTATGTCGTGCAAAATTGGGAGGAAAATTCATTTCAGATTTCTGTCAGGTTTGTTTTCCTTTTACTCCAGATGGCACAAGGTCCTAGATCCTCATTTTTCAAGTCCCTTTTGTTCTTCAGTTCTTTTGTTGTATGTAAAGGCAATATTTAATTTATGTTTTTCAGCCTTTCAGCTTTGTACTAAAATCATAGAACCTTAGAATTTTTGAGTTGGATGTGATCTTAAAGGTTGTCTACTTCTAACTCTCCTGAACTGGGCAGGGACAACTTCCACTAGACCAGATTGTTTAAAGCTCCATCCAAACTTGAACCTTGAACCAACCTTGGCTCCAGGAACGGAGCATCCACGACTTCTCTGGGCAACCTGTTCCAGTGCTGCAGCACCTTCAGAGGAAAAAAAAATATTTCTAATACCTAACCTAAACCCACCCCTTTTCAGTTTAAAGTCAAGGTAGGCAGACCAAAGGTATACAGAATCTTGCACCCTATGACAGCAGACAGAAGAGGATGCTGAGGGAAGAGTATGAGAACAGCACACATCTATATCTGTCCCTATTACCTTCTCATCTTTCATTTTGCATTCAAAATAGAGAAGGCAGATTATGACAGGAAGAAAAATTAATTGCCATTTTTTCACAGACAATTACAAGATAAGGAAAAAATGGATGGAAATTTTCACCCAGGCATCTAAACCAAAAACTGAATTTATTTGTCTTAAGCCCTTCCCAATAAGCAGCAAGATATCACAGTCAAACAATATCTGATGTTCATGTAAAAAATTCTTTTCTTATGCATAAAGTCACTCATTCTCGTAGACTTGGACTAGATTCAGGACTGAAACCTGTATTCTGACTTGAAGCTGAAGCATTTACTTAAATACAAGGAATCTACTATAGAGTCAGTTCCTAAAGTGAGAACTTCTCAATGCTTGTGTAATCCCACAGGAAAAGCTGATCACATTCTTCAGACCTAAATTAGTGTAATGGGGGCTTTCTATGTGCAAAACAAGGACAGCACAAACCTTGGGCTACTGTGCATGGAATTTTCTGGGCAATCCAAGTGGTGATTAGGCGAGATTTTATGAAAATGGGAATTCTCTTATAGGTGTTAAAGTTTCAATCCCTATATTATTTATGGTAATATTTTTTTTAATAATTAACCTGTTTAGTATTAATAAAGATGTACCATGTGAGACGAAATTCTAATTAATTTTGTAGTTAAAAAGCCATTCAATTTTTATGCTGCAGCATCAGGCCATGGAGATTATAGTGTCACAAAACCAGGTAGGCACAGTGGGAATACTATTTCAGCAATCTACAATACTGGAAAAAAATCTCTCCTTTACACAACCTCAATCCTCAGCTGATGTGAGGCCCAACATCACAAGCACAATTTAGTGAATTTATACTAGTCAGATGCCTTCTAAATTCTAAGTGAAAATTACAGATGCCTGATGTTTCTTTTTTTCATTTTTTTTACCTTTATGCCCTTTATCTAGCTTCTCCTCTCAGGGTATCTGCAACCTGTGAAAGCAATAGCCGCATTTTCTTGATAATAATGTGTCAGGTTACAGTACTCAGCCCAAGTTATTCAGTAGAATCTTGGGCTATTGTCAAAAATTGGTTTTTTTTCTTTCTATAGGAACCCATAGAGCTGTGCATGGGGATTTTTACTGAAAAATAGATTGCTTGACCTGCACCTTGGTTTGGCTCAGAGCTACACACCTTACAGAGCAAAGGAGCACTGTTATGTTTGTTTTTTTTTTTTTAATTTTCTGTCTGTTTGGTTGTTTTGGGGTTTTTTAAAAGACAGACCTGCCTGGCTGCATAATAACTCCAGTGTTAAGAGTAAGAGAGTCGTGTGTTACGTGTTTCTAACCCAGCACAGCAGGAAGTGAGGCAATGCTGTTCTAGAGGAGCAAGGCCCAAGGCCCTTTCAGTCCGATGCCCGTTCTTCATGATCTCCTTGAAAGTACTAGATGTTTTGCTTTGTAGCATCCTCTTTGTTCTTGTCCTGTAGGGAGGTTTTGCACATTGATTTACAACAGTAATGTCCAGAGATATGAATTTTCCATGAATTGCTTCATAAATTTGAAAACATCTGTGATCTACCTCCCTCCTCTGATGTTTCCCAAACTGGTCATTGTTCCAAAGGCCACAACAGAGATAGGAAAGACACAACAAGCTTTTGGTAATTGATATCTTTCTGAAAATTTTTCATTTGTTTTTACCAGAAATTAAGCATTTTGTTTTAAAACTTAAATTTGTTAAAGCCCCAGCTCAGGCAAGCTCTGTTCAAGGTCAGTGAAGCTGCATAAATGCTTTTCTTGTTGCTTAGGTTAATCAAAAAGAAGGGAAAGATTTTGTTTTGGTTTTCAATAAAAATATTTATTCTTGGTAGGCAGTGCTTCAGAGGTAATTTATTCATATCTGTTATAAAATATGCCAAGAAGTTTTAGAATATTAATTTTTCCATCTCTAATGCTAAATAAAAAACACACTTAATGCTCTCAATTTAGTGTCTCATCGCTGATATAGTTTTTCTATATCTATTTTAGTGCCAACATTAAAGGTAATCTTTTCTTAAAAGACACAGTCTCATGTATACTGACATTAATATATGAGTTGACTAGTGAACACTAAAGCAGTTTGAAGGTAGTTTTTTAAACAAGTGTAGGCATACAGCTGCAACAATATTTATCTGCATTTTATACAAAGAGCTTGTATACACACAAATTATTTATGTTCCAAGTCTATGACTGGCTTTACATAATGAGAGCTGAAAGAGCTTAAGATAAAAGACTGTCAGGAATTGCTCCTTAAAAAGCACTAAAATGTCATGGGTTTTTTGAGGTTTTTTCTTTAATACATATTTTGATAGCTTCCTCTGCTTCTAAGGAAAAACATGGGGGCTTATCTAGAATTTTCTGATATGTAATATCAGAATATATTTCTGTAATATGTTTCTGATAAAATTTTCTGAAAAATATTTTCTGTCTTACACTGAAGTTTGTACACATATTTTTGTTACACACTGATTTTCTGTATGCCCTACAGGCTTACCCTTGCTAATTTAGAGAAAAGATGAAGTGGACTTACCAGGAAAAGGTACACATGGTGTGTGTTAAATCAAAGCCAACCACACCCCCTGAGTGAAAAGGTCACAGTAGCAAAACAAAGAATCAGTGGTCTCAGATATGCCTGCATGCTAAATATAATTCCCTCTTACCCACCCTGCCTTTTAGAAACAGTTTATTGCTATGATGCTTAACCATGTCTTTGAGAAACTTACACTATTCTAGCCCTTTCCTCCTCCCTATAGTCACTTCAGGGATCACAGGCTCTCTGTGAGCATTGGCTGGTTTCCTTGTCCATGTTGCTCCTGCAGGAAGGGCTTCAGCAACATCCCCAGGAAACACTGAGGCTCATATCTTCCCATCAATGTGTTGAGAGGAGATTCAGCAAGCTCCAAAAGGTAACCTAGGATTTTTGGATGTGATACTTTTATCCAAGTGAAATTTCCACAAAGCACTGAACCTCCTCTGCTCTTTATACTCCAAAAGCAGTGTTTCTAAACTATAATCACCTGTCTTGGCTCCAAAAGTCCATGGCCCAGTTTTACAGAGTGTGGGCAGGCAAGTACATTTATAGCTATTTGTTGATGTGTGTAAGACTCCCCTGAGCTACCTGGACAGCTGACAGAAGGACACAGCAATTTTTTTGCCTCTCAAGCTACAACTCATGTACTTTCTTATTAGAAATTAGCTTAGCAATTGCTTTCTTATATTTGCAAGACACAGGGCATTAATTGAACCAAAAACTTGATCAAAATAATTTAACAAAGAAACCACTGCTTTTATACCTATCTGTGAAAGAATTCACATTATTTAACAGCATAATGAATTATCCTTGGTAAAACTTTACTGTCAAGATTTTGTGTCCTCAGAAAGAAATTCAGTTCATGTTCTGTCTTCTTCTGAGAGATAAATACTAAGGAAAAACATGGCTTATTCCTCATGTAATTTTGCTGGGTTTGGTCATATAGCAGTTACAGTTACAGATCCTAATTTTATACCCTGCATGTTTAGGAGGTGTAAAGTTACAAAGTGTATCCACTTGGTATATTTCTGTAGCAAAAATATTTATATGGGGCATGCTGCTGATGCCCCAAGCTGTTATGAACTGATTGATTATTGAGAGGTGTCTCTGCCTGAACTAAGGTGCAAAGAAGACCATATGCTGAAGTGAATAGTACAGATTGTAAATGTAAGGTAGAGAGAGATGGAAAGAAGTAGGAAATAAAGGAGGGCAGGGGACACACAGTTAGAGAAAGACAAATTCAGTACAAAGATGTCACCTCCTGTAGAGGCAGATGGAATCCCATTGGTCCTTCTTCTGCTGCTCTTCTTGGTGGTGGGGGTCTCAAGAGTCATTCCTCTGGAAGTACCATCTTTATACCAAGTTCCCAAGTTCCACAAGGTAGTCACGGATGTTGCCATAATTTGGGGTGCCATGTGAATAAGCAGTTGCTTCATTTCTCAGAGTTTGCCACAGCATGATTTTTTGTCAGGATGCATTAACTAGGATGTGCTAACCAAATCTCAGTTCCACTTGGTCTGGAATGAACACCTTCTTGCTGCCAATTCCTCTCTTCTGGTTGCCAATTCCTCTCTCTTGCTTATCTCGAGTTCCTGCTGTTCTGTGGCCTTGACAGTGTTTGAGGAAATAGTGATGTTTAAATCTCCTACACAAGCTCAAAAATCAGCACAGGTGGGCCAAGATGGCTAAATAAATCCTTTCATATCCTCTTTCTGTGGATGGGGCTAGCTCTTGAAATGTCATCTGTTCATAGTGCACAGCAGTGTCTGTGAGGAAAGGTGAGCCATGTCTTACTGTCTTTAAGGGCCAGGAGGCAAGCACAGAGTTTTCCAAGCTATCTGTGTCAGGTTTATTAGGTATCTAACTTTGGTGTTAGTTACCTACACAGCAAGTGATGGGAGTCTCTTGGAGATGTGTCAGAGCACTAAGTTAGGTGGCTACAGGCAGGCTCAGAGACCTGGTCAGAGACCTGGTCTGGGTTGTGGGGGCTCCTGGGGTTGCTCCAGAAGCAATGCAGAGTTTGTTTGCTATCAAGTGACTTTATGGTGAAGCACTTGATTTTTTTGCTACTGAGAAATCTATCTTATTCCCCAAAGCAATTGAAGCACAGCCAACCAAACAATTTCCCACTAAATAAAGAGTGTGTAACAACAATTTAAAAAAAGTAACTCAGTACAAGCTTCTATTTTAGACATTCTGCATTTCTATTCCAAGGTCTTTTCTTGTTAATTTAATTAATTTGCCATTTAGGAGTGAGGAAGGAGAGATGGTCAGTCTCAAAGCATCACATTTTCTAACAAGTTATATCTGTAATTGATTTTTTCCACTGTACACCAAAAATTGCACCATCTCGGAATCATAAAAAGCATTTCCAAAATAAATTACAGAAATTATTTTTTTTCTGTTGCAAGTGAACCAAAGTAAAATTACAACCCCTACTGGTCCTGCATGCTAGTGTTTATTTAAGAGCCAGCAGAATTTGGCTTTTACCCTGCTTGTTCATGGCAAACTGATTCCCTCACCTGGGAATAAAGCCCACCCTACTCTGGGCTTTATTCCCAGGTCTTGAATTTCCTTTCCCCCAGGTAAGAGTGAAGGTCAGCCCAGAGAGGATGGCCAGAAAGTCATATCAGTTCTTGCTCTGCCACCTGTTCAGTCACCAGTTCTGGGTGTTACTGGGCAAGATCCTGGGTGCTCAATGACATTGATTTCCACCAAAATATGATCTCCAGGATCTGCAGGCTATGCATCTTCATCTTTTCAAGACTGTTACCTCTTTTTGGGAACCTTTCTTTTTCATACCTGCTCTTCTTTCCAGAATTCAAGACCTTGATTTCCCAAACTAAATAGTCCCCATGCAGAAGCAGAATATACAATCATTCCTAAGTGTGGTGTTTCTTGTCTCTTATCAATTGGCAGACTGGGATCATGCCACTTGTCTTTCATCCACATGTGCATTCACCCACACACATGAAATAATCTGTTACCTGTCAGCATTACCAACTTAAAGGTTTTTTCACCTTAAAACTCCTCCTAATGACAACGATCCTACCATGTTTTCTTATGCTGCTGTTCAGTGTATATTTCCTTGTAAAGATCAAGGCTGACCATAGATACTTATTAGAAATAACCTGAGAAGTCAAAGGAAATAAGAAATCCCACTTAGGTGTGCTCTTTCATGTAAGAGTTCTTAAGTGTGCTACTTTCATGTAGCACACTAATCAGCCTGTCAGGCTGATCTGTCCATGTCTAACTGCACTTGTGAAAGAACTGTCTGGTGAAAACTTATAGCATTGTCTTCCAATATTTTATGGATTACTCCAAAGTGAGTGCTATGAGTAATGAAATTCATCAGTCTATGTGTAAAAACAGAAACTGATTTAATGACAAGAACTTTTAGTCTGCCACAAGAGCAGACCTCCCATCCCGGGAAGTGCTGCTGCAAGTGTTCAAGGTCAGGTTGGATTGGCCATTTAGCAATCTGGTCTAGTGGAAAATGAAGTGTGCAGTTTGAGATATTGATATAAGAAGTAATGGAGTAATTATTATTAAACTATATTTTCCATTAAGTATTTGCTCCTAAAATATGAGAAAGTATTTTTTCTTCAGTATGCATGTATATTAAGTACATATATGTAAATACATAAACAAATAAATTGAAATATATGTATTGTTGTTTTGTTCTGGATAGGGATGAAACTCCATGTTCATTCACTTACTGGTCTTTCTGCTGAGATTTTCCAAAGTGTGGTGGCATGGTTTATGTGGCCAGCTGTCTAGTAGGAAGGGATTGCCATGTTTACCTACATTAAATTTACTTGCTGACAGATGGCTATGAATTTTGTTCGCAGTCAGCAGTACCTGAATTATTCAAAGGTAAGAAGCTCTATATTGCACTGTGGCTCTATTTTGTATAATTTTGCTGCTGTCTGTAGCAACCTTTATTGGCAACATAATGGAAGAAAATGTGGGAGTAGAGAGGAGGTCAAACCACATAGTCTAAAGGCACTACTTGATGAAACATATGAAAAATAATATCAAGTTTAATATGACTAAGTCATAGCAGTATTTCAGGGAATGGAGCAAATGTTTCTGACTGAACTCAAAAAATATTATCACAGGTAACTAATAAGGGATTTCCTATTTATGAGGAAAATAACCTAAAAGCCAGGTAGGTCTAGGGAATTAATTTGTTTCTATTAGCTGGAATTGATTTTAAGATTATGTTTTAGAAGCATAAACTTTACAACTAGTTAAGGCTCCATTGTTATTTTCCTATTTTTCTTACAAGAAGACCTGCTGACAAAAAAAAAAGCTGTCTGCCCTGGTTTCTATATTTTTGGAGAAAAAACAATGAGGCATCTTTCAGGGAAGTAGCCCACTGTAAGGGGGGATTCTAAAGAGGACTCAACATCGGGAGCAGAGTGTAGACCTGTAATTCCTCCCATAATGACCAAATGTGCCTTTACCATTTATGAGCAATATCTATCAGAAGGTCACTCACTTCTCCATGAAAAAACACACAAAGGAGGAAGTAATCTCTCCTGCCCACATCTAAAAATCCCAATGCCATTGTCAAGATATAAGGCACTGGGCTTCAGTGCCTAAGTCTAAAGTTATGAAGACAAAAACCAAAGGAAATCAGTTGAAAATGCATAAATTTCTTTTCCCTTACCAACTCTCATAGGAATGGTTTTGTTCTTTCAGTTTATGAGTGAGAATGGCATGCATACATTTTGGGAAGAAAATGGTGCTATTATTCTAAGAATAGGTTCAACCTTTGCCTTTATCTCCAGTTCTATGGAAGAAGCAGTGTTGTATAAAAGATGTGAGATGTCCAACAATAGTTGCTGTGTCAAGCAATAGTTTCTGTGCTGGTGAGTTGAGACATGGGATAAGACTGAAGGAGAGGGTGTACATTTCCCCATTGTTGTCCTATCTTGTCTGCATAGTTGCATGAATAATTGTAGTGATCTTCAAGAAATATTCAAGTCATAATTCATAAAGAAATGGGATAAATCTTTGTAAGTTCACATGAGAAATAAATTTTAAAAATCCACTACTCAGAGAGTTTTTGTAAGTAGCCATTCTTTTTTAGTTTACCTAATGATTTATCTTTTCAGTTAACTTTCAAAAAAATTTCATTTTTTAACTTATGACAGTGGTACTATGACCTATGTTGATCACAGTTACAACCACATGCGAGTCCAAATTCAATATCAACACATGGGTCTCTTTTATTCATAGATGGAAATGCCAAATGCCAGTAGAATCAAAATACATTTAATTCACAATGGATAACGCTGATTTCACAAAATAAGAAACTTTGATGTCAGTTCATACCATCCACTGTTTATCATATGGGATCTCAAATGTTGAATCCTGGAATATAATGTTCTCATTTGACGTGACCTCTTGATCACTTTTCTTTCTAGTCCCCTTCTTTTAGAATGACTAGCACTGTGGTGGTCTGTGATGTCTCACTCTGAAGCACTTCAGAGCTGTGGGCTGACCTTTCAGGGAGTTACAGTCATCAAGGTTTGGCTCAGGCAGGTGCAATCTGAGAGCAGACAGGTTTGAGACGGGAAAATAGCAGTATAAAGTGTCACAAGCACTGCACAGTAATGAAGGTCCTGAATTTGTTAATCAAGAAGACAAACAAATCGTCCCAAACTTCCATGGTCTTCAGTGCTTACTGTAAGGGTACCCCACACACAGACTGTGTGATGTGGTTAGGGGTTTTTTCCCATTTGAAGAGGGTTGATCTTCCTGTGGTGTTGGGCCATACACAGCGTTCAGGCACCAGTGTTGGTGTCTCCTGCTAGTACTGCTCAAGTATATGGAATACTAACTTACAATTAAAAAATTAGTTTCAAAACAGGAAAAGCTTGATAGTGAGAACATAAATCTAATATCTTCTTCACTGTTTTAAGCACAGTACAAACTATGAAAGGTACAAAAAACTGTTCTCTGAGCAAGACAATAGTGTTTTTTTTGTTATGTAAATTGCTTCAGCTGTGAGTTTTATCCAAGCATGGTTCAAAGGGGGTGGATTTTGGCAATAGGCAGATGTTGGTTTCCTTTCACACTCAAGCTAAAAATCTAGCAAATATGAATGCTACCAAAATATCTTTGGCACATTGAAAGCGCCAGTACAAATTCTTTAGATACAGGAAGATAAGTGCTTTTAAGATAAGTGTGGATCAAATATCCACATTTTTCTACAAGTAGTGAAAAAGAATTTGATAAATCTGCTATTACTTAGAGCTAGCCTCTAGAGGAAAGTCCGAATGACAAAGTAGACCAAAATAGTTATCATTTTTATATTAAAGAAGTAACATCAGAATATATATAGAAGGATTGCCGATAGGAAATGTGATATTAAATCACTAAACTCTAATATTAATGTAATAAATAAATATAACCATGTATTCTTATGCCACCATATTCTGATAAATCTTATTAAAACTATAAACAAGGTCTTAGGAAAAAATAAATCACTTATGATCCAAGTGTGGTTTCTTTCCTCTGTCAAAATGATTCTTGTTGATTTCAAAACTTGTGTGAGACAGAAGGACCTTTGGCACTGTGACGTTTGGATGATTCTATAAATGGTCTGTATTTTCAGATAACATGCAGAAGTAGGGTCTACCTGTAAGACTTGAGGTTTCTTGTTGGCGCATGCAGCTCACACAGGTCCACATTTACCAGAGGTGCTTTATTTAAACAGGACTTAACAAACATGTTCCAGTATTTTATTCCATTATACACTCTGATCCATTATTCTGAATACATTCTAAACCAATACCAATTATTTGTAAAGTCAAAATTAGTTTTGAGCTTCTTAGTTATTAAGCAAAAAAAAAAAAAAAATAGAGAAAGCTTTGTTTTCTTGGCTCTTACCTACTATAATTTTTTTTGTGGCCTGGCAACTGAGACATAGTTGGGGCAGTTTCTCTCTAGGAAAAACTCTAAAGAACTGTAAACTTAAATACACTTTCTATATCTAATCTGGTGTACATTTTCAGACATGAAGCATTTTTTAACCTGACCTTTGGAATATGCAGTAAATTTCCTATAAAGTATTGATAGCTACACCAATTTTTTTACAATCACTTATTTACCATAAAAAAGAATCATGATTTTATTAAAACTTAGTTTTACAGACGGATTACTAACAAAGTAATTCTTGTAAGGAACTAGAATATTACATCTTAACAAAAAACATTGTCTTTAATTCTACCCAGTAAAAAAGAGTAAGATAACATTTTTGATTTATAGAATGCCTTCCACACAGTATTAGAACCACCATCCAGAAAAACCTGCATTTAAAAAACTTGGTGGGAATAATTTTGGTGTGCTGGACAAATTCACAAAATTTAATAAATAATTGAACATAGAGGATGAGATTGAGGGAAAAATACTTCTACTTCCTTCACATAAAAATCTAACCCTGAAAGTTTCCACTAGGTCATGAAAACACCATTCCAATTTAAGGGACACTATAGCACTAGCTTGTTGCTTCATGACTTGCTCTGTACTTCCTTACTTCTGGTGTTTTTTTCCCAAATTAATCAATTCAAAGATGCCATGAATACAATATGCATATATTGTATATGCATATTGTATATATATATATATATCTATCTATCTATATCTATATATACATATTTCTATATATCTGAAAAGATCTTCCATGTTTTATGCTGTAGGGAGTTAAAACTTTGTTTTGTTAGTAATTCTGCAGTTGCAATTCACTTGTGTTTTCTCCTGGCAGTGTATTATAGCAGAAAAAAAATTCGATGTGGTTCATTTTACAGTAGTGTTCCCATTATACCTTTGGAAGTCAGGCCTTCATATCTCTCTGTAAGATAGATATATGAGAATAAGGTGTGGATCTTGCATATGGACATCTGGAAACACCATACTGAAATCCTGTACTTCTGTAAAAATGACAGTTTTACTTGTTTTATGCTCATTTTTAACAAGTTATAACATGTTAAGCAGGCTTCACTTCAGTTGCATATCCTGGTATTTAAAGACACCCTTGTTTGTATCCCATAGTGGGAAGATTGCCTGTATTCATGTAGTATAGCCAAAAATGTAAAAGAATAATTTAAAATCTATGCTAAATTAACAAGGAATTTTATAATCTGATGATTCTGTGGCAGAGAGTCTCTCCAACTAATCACATCACCTGACCCTGCAAGAGCCAGCTGAGTATATCCATCCCAGAACTTGCTAGGTATTAATGAGCAGAATTTGTTGTAGCAGGATATTGATGAGTAAAAAAATATACACAGAAAGTATATCATAATCAAAATGAAACAGTAAAAGACCAAGTAACTATTCTGTATGAGTGACAGTCCACTTAGACATATTTCAGTTATCCAACAAATTGTTCTTCAGGCAAAACACACGTGGGCCACCAGTAGTATATTACCCAATATTTTCAGCTTAGCTTCCTGCTGAAAAGCCACCCTAGGTGGTGCAGCCTGAGAAGGAAGCAAGTATGTATGTGAAGATGTCAAAAGAGATTCAGCTAGCACTTTCTGAACTGACAGCAGCCTTAGTCAATGATGATTCTGTGTGTCCATGTACTTCCCAAGAGATGTGATGTGTGCCTGTGCCAAAGCTATTTACTTGCTGGTTTTTTTAAGCAAAGAAGTGAAGTGAATGATTTACTTTTTTTTTTGGTCTGATATTGGAAAAATAAGGCTGTATAAATTCCTCACTGCCTTCAGCCGAGTTCCAATACTTCTGATGGAATTTAATTATAATAACATTCTAATTGTAGGTAAATTAAACAAGAGTATGACCAAGTGCTGTCACACTAAATGAAAATTTAAATTACACCAGCAACAGACAGGTCTGTCCTAGGATTATGAATTAAAGAGTGTGACATTTTGGTTTCAGGTTAATCAATGAATGCTCCACAAATATTTTGAAGCCTTCCTTGATGAATTATAAGCTAAATTAAATCTTAAGTTCTGACAGACACTGAGCAGGAGAGCAAAGTAAGTTCACTTTGGAGTGGAAAAAAAATATGAGGCATGGAATGAGGAGGTTTTGTTCAGGAGATGTGAGGCCTTCTACCAGTACATACAGAGTTGCACTTGTCTGGTATCTTACCAGCTGCTATCTGCTCTCCTGAGTTTCTGAAGTATCAAAGGAAAAATATTTTTGACAAGAAGAGGACAAGTCTGACAGATCAGTGAAGCTTTCCTTGATTTCTCCTAGGTCTTGTTTTTGACACCCTGTTTACCACAGAAAGTGCTGCAATACTTTCCCGAGGGGGTGCAGCCAGTGCCTCTGCAGCCAGCAGGGGGAATGGCAGCTGCTGTGTGCGATGTAATTGCCCCAAGAGCTTGTGTGAATGCAAGGAGGGACTACACTGACATTTTTTCCTCCTTTCCCTCTGTTTTTGCTCAAAACAAAACTGGCATTATATAATTTTGACATATCTATCACAATTTTATCTTTCAACAGTTATAACAGATCCAGCTCCCTGTGGATCCTTTTGCTTCTGCTTCTGCTTTTGCAGCCTGCTCTGGCCTCCACTCTGACCCAGAAAGAGCTCAGGCAGCTTTACTGACTCGTGCTCTCCTCATGATCGCAAACTTGGCTATTTCTTCACTGCCACCCGCCCCCTTTAAAACAAAACCACTGATATGAATTTGTTCCACACTAACTCACCCATCATGTCAATCTCTCCCCTCCTTTCTGCTTCTTCAGATGTGTAGAAAACAAGCCTCTGAACAAAAAAAAAACAAAAAAACCCTTCATCAATAAAGCTTGTCAGCTGTGGGCTCTGTGAGAGAATTTTGCTGCTCTTTAGCTACAGATCTTAATATCTCTAAGAAAATGACTGCACAGCTCACAGCCTGTACTTTTCATCCATCCATAAATGCACAGCTGGCATCCTTATGGGATTTTCTATTATGCATATTCAGCCTAGCATTTTTAAACTTTCAGATGGTCTGTATCATTTCTCCTTTTGGAGGAAAAGGTATTGTCGAAGCAGAGGGCTGTTCTCTAAATCCTCTGGATTTATCAAAGGTTAGATTTGGGATTTGAATAGAAAGTTTTCCATTTTTGTTCACTCACATCTTTCTTGGGGGCCCAGAATCCAGGAGGTTGCTAGTAAAGAAAAGATCTCAGACTAGCATTAGGAAGTATGGACCCTCTGTCTAGCTAGGTAAGGGTTGTTGAAAACACAGATCCCAGCTGCCAGTTTAATGCTTTGTCCCAGCTACCATTTTCTTGACAAGGAAAATTGCTTGTCGAATTAAGAGTCCTGCTAATTCAACCAGAAGGACACACACACAGACACAGACACACACACACACACACACACACATAGAATGGGAGCAGGTTTATCAGTTTGTTCCAGTTTTAATAGCTTTTGTTTACTCATTCAGGTAGCACTGTCAAAATGGTGTCATTTGGAGATACTTGCATATTTAATCCTTGTGATTAAATTTTCTTCTTTTGCCCTCCTGCACTCTCAAAGAGTTCTGTTTGGCATATTAATTTCTCATTTCTGGTGGTCTTTTCAAAACTAGAGCAGGTCAGAAATGGTCACTAATGCAACTTGTATCAAAACATTTATTTTTCGTTTAGACAGATAGCTCTTATTGAGGACCTGTCCTCAATTTCATTGATAACTACCAAGAGAAAGGGGATGTCAAAATCTCTCCAACTATATGCAAAACTGTATTTGCTAGAAGCATGATGAGTTACATAAGAACAGTTTCTAACATTCATAAATCCTACTTTCCTAATTCTGCATTGCTGCTGCACAGTTTAATGCCAGTGGAGTGCAATAACCCACCCAGAAACTAATAACCAATACAAACATTGCAGCTTAGAAGTTATTAGCCCTTTTCTTTTTCATGTAATAAGATAAACAGTAACCGAATGATTTTAAGCAGCTGTTTTCTGCCCTTTCCTCCTCCTGTCTAAATGGAACCAGAATCACTGCATAAGCTTGTGTGTCTGTTTGTTTTCAAAATAAAAAAACAACTATTAATTTTATTACTTCAATTGAAAATTCTGGATGCTCTTAGACTGAATTCTGAGAAGATTTTGTGAGATGTAGTAAAATTAGAGCATAACTCTCTTGTCTTTGCACTTGCTGAGACAAGCAGCACCCAATGGCATTTGGCTCAGGCTGGGAGGACATTGCTAAATGTAAAAGATAACATAGCCATTCTTTGAAATGTCTGACTCAAGTAGAAGAATCCAAATTTTCTCCTGACCTCATATAACAGACTTGGATGCCTCTAGTGGGATCTCCAAAAGGCAATATAGCCAGTAGAGCAGTACCTGGTCAGCTCACTTTATGTATAGTGGTAAATGGAGGTATGTGGTGTGAAATAGCATAAAAGCCCAAGGCTGGAGATTTATCTTTTCCCTCTTTTTTTTTTTTTTTTTTTGTGGCTTGAATTGATCCTACTGGAGTAGGAAGAATGGCCACTGGGGTAGGAATCTTATCTGCATTTCTGTTAGTATGCTGTAATCTGCGAGTTGCAGTACTGAATCAGGGAACAGTAAAAAATGTTTCACTCTTCTTCTGCAAGAAGTTATTATGAACAAATAAGGTCATGAGAAAACCTGAAGAGAGTGTGTGTTTTGGCAAGAGGATCTCTCTGTCTCAGCAGCCCTATGTCCTCTGTTGTTTTGTCTTCCTAGTTCAGTTTTCAATTCTTTATTGCATCTTGGAGGAGTACTTTTAAATAAAAAATGCCACAAAATATAATATAACCTTCAATTGGATTATTATTTCACTCTTCTGGGCTGAAGGAGGTACTAGTTTGCCTCCTTGCAGGTAGAGAAAAGAACTGAGGTTGGCTTCTTTGAGAAGATTGAAACCAGTCTCAGTCTTCCTTGATGAGTACCCTTAAGGGGAGTGGGGTGGGGGAGTGGAAATCCTACCCTAGTATTTTTAAATTAAGTGGAGCCGGTAACAGATTTTTTCCCAACTTTGTTTCTGTATGTGCTTGTGTGTTTATACAATATGGAATGAGCTACATGAGGAACAGAGGCAGACAGTCATGTGGTTTCTTGATCCTGCTTCAGTAGGTGATAAATTGGCAGGATAGTTTTGACTGTGATGTCTCAGACAGAATAACTTTATTGCAAATAATGAAGATAAAAGGATCGGTATTTATCATTTTCCAGAACTTATGTATGGGGTCTGGCTGGGCTGGAGTTCATTTTCCCACAGCAGCCCTCCCAGAGCTGCGCTTGGCATTGATGGCTGTAGAGGTGTTGATGAGACACCAGTGTTTGGGCTCCTGCTGAGCAGGGCTGGCACAGCTTTATTGCTGTCTCTCAGCATTCCACTCTCATCCAAGGACTGTGGGTGGGCAAGATCCTTTGAGGGGACACAATGAGGTCAGCTGACCCAAATTAACCAAAGGGATATTTCATACCCTATGATGCCAGCTTAGATGTAAAAGGTAAGGAAAGAAGGAGCATTTTATGTTTACAATGTTTACCTTCTGGAGCAACCTCTACATCCGCTGGAGCTCTGCTGCCTGGGAAGTGGCAGACACAGCCTTCTGATGAAAAGTAGGGAATAAAATTATTGGCTTTTTCTCTTTGCTTGTGCACCCACAAACTTTTGCTTTTGCTTTAGTAAACTACCTTATCTCAACCTACAAGAAGTTTTCCATCTTATTTTGTCTCCCTTGTCCAGTTGGGGAGTGATAGTGTCAGCTTGGTGTGTGCCTGGCATCCAGCTGAGGTCAACCCACCACAGTGGCATTTGTATTTTGCAACTTGATTTGTAAGTTAAGATCTTCTTCTGCATCACACTGCTGCTCAGAGATTTGTAAAGAAGTATTGCAAATTCATTGTGAGTGTTCTTGATGAGTTCCTATTTTATTATTTCCTCATCATTCTCATCATTCTCAGCAATTTTGAGATTCAAGTCAGCAAAAAAGTAATCTGTTATATTGTGTATGGTGATGTTAAATATTAAAGGTTGTTAAAATGGTGGTCCTAATTATTTTTGTATTCTATGTGAATTTATTTTTCCTATTTGTAATTCCTGGGATCACAAGAAAGCTATTTACACTCAGTTACAGAGTGGTAATGGTAGACACACTAAAACTGGCTGTGATGCCAAAGTTAGCTTAGTTGTTACCAGCAACGTATAGCCAATGGAACTTCACGGGATCTGATTCAGCAATTATATTGTTTCCTGAAAATATATTGTCTCCTGAAGATTGCCAAGCTTGATGACAAGTGAATACAACAAACATATTATTAGGATTCAGGTGTAGCTTCCTAGGGCCAGAGTTTTGCTGAGATATTTGTATGACCAGGCCAGTTTGGTCCAAGAACATGCAGTCACTTTATAAATGTGCATTTCTAAAAGCTCAGGCTTATGATTCCTAATTTCTCTGGACTCCTGCAGGAATTGGAGAATCAATGTCATCTATTACTAGCACTTATCTAAGCTTAGTGGATGCCTTTTAGATATTTACAAATAAATACATCTGTTTTCAAGGGACCAGGTGTCTAATCTTCTCCATTTACATGTGCTTAATAGAAACAAATTGCCGACAACCTCCTGATGGGTGTCATAAAACTGTTTTCAGGGTATGATTTAGACTTTTCATCAATCTACTCTGTGTAGTGGCATTTGCACATTATACATGTGCTAAATGATACTACATGCGTCTTACAGCCTGTGCTCTACATTGCTTAAAGGCCTTGTTGTTCACTAGTTCTTAATTCCATTTCATTTTGACCTCTTTGAACAGACTGGGGGAAAAGTCTGTAACCTTGTTTGAGAACAGATTTCCCAAATTTGACCTCTTTGAACAGACTGGGGGAAAAGTCTGTAACCTTGTTTGAGAACAGATTTCCCAAATTTAAGGAACTGCCTGTTTATTGAAGTTTTGGTTTTTTTTCAATGAGGTGTGGAATGTTAGGTTATGGAATTTTTTCACAGCTAAAACAATGCACCCACCCCAGTTCTTTATAAATACTTCCTGTTTTCCCTTTCTTGTGGGAGAGGAATGGAGCATCTGTCAGCTAGAAGGTAACATCTGTAAGGAGCTGCAAGGGAAAGAGTAGGCAGATGAAGGACTGGACAGCAGAGTGAAAAAATAGATGGAATGCTCAAACATGGATGCATTAACAGTATGAGGGGACAGTTTTTTTTCAAAATGGGAGGATAACTTATACATATTCTGGGTTTGTTATTATATCTATTTTATCTGGAACCTGTAGGAATTTAAATAACAGATGAGAATGTGACCAGAACAAGGAAAAGAGATGCATCTCAGTACTATGAGGTTTATCCCAGTTGACAGAAGTAATCTCTCTAATGACAGAGACAATTGCTAGATAGAAAAGTACTTCAACTGAGCAACTGATTTTGTATGATAAGTGACAGTCTCTGTCCAATTAAAAACCCTTTCAGTCTGCTTCCTTATTACATTCTGTCTCTACATTATTGACATTTAATCACTTTGAATAAAAGAGTGTAACACCAATAATTTAACAATGTGACTTGTAAAAGCTTATCCAGGAATATAAAAATTATGAGACATTGAAGGACTAACTATACATTTTTTCTTCTAGATTAAATTCCTGACATAGACAAGGTGGCTTCTTTTCAGGGTGGCTTCTTTGGGAAGTCAGTCACTTTTGGAAAATTTTGAGGGGAGGCAATCATCACAAAATAATTGTTATCATTATCATATACCACTTTAGCCATCAATTTTTTAAAGGAAATGGTGATCCCAGATACTCTAGGTACTGGTATTTCCAAAAAGACTATGGGATCATCTGCCCTGAATGAAAAAATGTACTGAGATACACAACTGCATGAACAGTGCATGAGAAGCTGAGATTTTAGAAGCCAGTTGGTGGCTAACAACTGGCTTTACCAGTCAGGATTCATAATATGGGGAAATGATCAACACATATATGATTATAGCAGCCATAATTAAACCTTTCCTGAAAGTGCTAGGGTGCTGCAGTCCAGTAAACTGACTTCTTGTTGTTGCTTAATAGATGGTATAACACACCTTTGGGCAGACCCCACCTTAGTCAACTCTCCTGCGTCCGGGAAAAGATAAAGAATTCCTGTCACAGTTTAGAAAGTTGTCTATTCATGGCAATTACAGATGACAGGTCAGGGTTATTTTCATGCTGAGAGAGCACTCCTTGGAATGGGCTAAATCCCAGGCAGCACTCAACCAGTCTGCCATTCCTCAGATGCAAAATCTACTATGCACGTACATGAGCACTACGTAAAGTTCTGCTGCTGTCTTCACAATTTATGAATAGTAGGGTCTGACTGAGATATAAACACCAAGTGTTGAATATATATCTTGACAATTAAGTGTTTAAAGACAGATTTCATGAGCCTTTATCTCTAGATTCAGCCATTACTAAGAGGCACAAAAGAGGCTATAACCCACTTTTTCCCCCTTTGCTTTTTTCCCCCTTTGCTTTTCTCCACCACATGTTTAGGTATGTTTCCCCCATGCCCTGATAAACAGTGGTTGCATGACGTCTATACAATGTTCTGGTTGCAAAGCAGCATCTGCACACCCACTTTTCTTCCAAAGGAGGTTAAGACTCTGTTAGCAGGTAGAGGAACTTTATAGCACAGCTGTGATTCTACTTCAAATTGTGCTGGTGCTACTCTTCTCTTAGTAGAGCAGATTTGTAGTTTGCACACTGAGTGCTCTGGCTCATCTCACAGAAAGTAGAAAAAATGTTGCATGTTCGTGTTTTCCTTTAGCTCCTGTATAGGAGGCATAAGCAAGACAGGACTCAGGCTGACTCTGCAATCATAATACTAGAAGTAAGCAAGTTATAGCAGCAACCTGGAACATTATTACAGCTGCATTTCTGCAGATTGCCGTACTAGACATCTGTGGGGTTTACCTCTTTCTTAGATCACAACTTCTAGAAAAATGCATCTGCCACCTGGAAAAAGGAGTGTTTGAATGGTTTTTATAGAGGAGAACTTTTTTGTTGATTTGGGGTTTTTTACAAACTTCTTTGAAACTTTATTTTCAGCATATTCATTGCCTATATACTTAACTTTTCTCCATCATGAACAAAATATTATTTCTTCTCTGAAGGAAAGTATGGAACTCAACAGTTAGAAAAATACAATCTATGAAATTGTTGTGGCAACAATTTTCTCAAAATTCTGAAACTCAGATTTTGAGTTTCAGAAACTCAAAATCTGAGTTTCTGGCGGATTAACTCATATCCCCCTAGCTGCAGCTATATTTGAGCAAATAGAAGATGGGGATGATGCCAGGACAAATAATGTCTGCTTCTGATGTTTTTTTCCATAGGATAGAACCATAGATCTCTTTTTATGGTTAGAGAAATCATCTGGTGCTGCAGATAGATAGTCATTTAGAGTACCATTTAGATGGATTAACAGCTTAATGCAAACTTTCTGCAAATTTACGGAATGAACTCTCAATATTTCCTTTTCAATCTCCTCTTGATTTAGAAAAGGAGCTATTATTATGAATAGGATAAAAAAATATATCTTATGCCATTATCATATATAAACAAATGTGGCTTTTTGCATGTGCATGACAAAACTTCTCTGGCCAGATCAACCTCTGTCTGAAAGAGAATGTGCATAGCACCACTTACAATCCTAGAATAGGACAAATATAACAATTACAACACTGAAAGAAAAGTCAAGGAGTTTTCCATCAGGAATCTAGAAGGCTATGTGTGCAAATGGTTCTGTATATTGCATGAGTCTTAAATAAAATGTTGAAAACAAATACATAGACATTCTGCGGTTCCAGTTGTTTTCTTCCAGTCAATCGCTGTTTTCTGTCGTGCAGGAGTTGTTCAGTTGTTATAAGAGAATAAATAGAGAAGAATAAGTATTATAAAGCAGAATAAAGAGAAGCAGGCAAGAAGTAATAGTTTGGAATTTTGGGAGTTTTTTGTTTTTGTTTTGGTTTGGTTTTTGTTTTTTAATAATATGGCAAGCTACATGAAACCTGTGAAAAGCAGATTTTGTTTGCACAATTAACATTAAAGGTGTTGGGTTTGGAATATTTTTTGGCCTGCTTTTTTAAGGAAATGTGACATATGGAATTGCAGTGTCCATCTGCCAGCTTTTCAGTCTTCCACCTCTCCTGCAGGGATGCTTATGCCTGCTGGCTGAGTTCAACCAGGATCAAATGACACTGAATTCCTTAAGATCACTGAAAATTGGTTGGGGAGGGGTGGTGGATAAGGGACAGACATGAGCATCATTGCAGACCTCTGGCATGACCAAAACACATGCAACCTCTTCCCCAGCTGATCACTACCTGACTAAGCAGGCACATGCCACCTCCAGGGAGGGACTAACAAAATAGAGGGCTTAGAAAGTAATCAGGCAGTCAGAATTGCCAGTGGTGCTCATAGATAATGCAAAATCTTAAAATCAGTATGCAAAAAAAACTTCAATTGGTTTGCTGCTTGTTACTTTCTGTTGATTTAATAATCTTTTCAGAACTTCTTGGAAGGAGCCGGGCGACAAATGTTAATGGAGACTGTATATTTATCATGCATTTTATTATTTTCCTTTTGTGTCTCTTGTTGATGGTTTGTGAAAGTTGAAGCTCTTTTAAGTGCTATTAAAAATATGAGATAATTTTCATCATAAAGAATGCCTGTGCGTTGAAGAAAGTTTATGTGTGTTTGTAACTAGATTAATTAGAAGAGTATTTGCTGGCTGAGTGGCAAGGAATATCTGTATCCTTTTACAAGAAGTGGAGCAACAGATTGCAACTTCAAATTAGAACAGAATGGCTGGTCCCTAGTTTTTTGAAAGTAAAAACTTCAGAGCCATGATTGTCAGCTCGTGTCATGTACACCTTGGCAATGGTCTGCCAATCTCTTTCCACAGTGTTTTTTAATATAGGATCACTCCCTTCACTTCTTAGCTAGAATTTAAGGAGTTTTAACTTTCAAATGCTGTAGTTTCATCAGATTCCTGTTCCTTGTGGTTTCTGTGGTCTTGTCTTAGCTTGGATGCAAGCTTGTGACCTTATTACAATTCCTTCCACCTGTCCAAGGGCCCTGCACTGGCTCTTGTTTGTGGCCTTATTTTTCTTCCAAGAATATTCTTTACTGCTTAGTTCCTCTGGCTCTCCAACCTTTAGCCTGACATGACATTTGCCTTCAACTAATCCTCTCAGTATTTCATGTAGATTCTCTCAGTTTTCCCAGAGTCCAGATCTGATTACATCCCTAACAAATAATTTGTTTGATAGACTACTCAGTATTCTGAGTATGATTCCTGGCCTGTCCTGATATCTCTCCTAAGATTCTCATACTGCATCCACATTTTAACATTAAACTGGCAGCTACTCTTGTGAGGCATGTTTTGATTTTCTCTTTGGAGTTTTCCTGGCAATCTGATTTATTTATGAGATAATCAACAAAGTACTTAAATACAATTTATCGTAAATAACAGTGTTATTATTGATGGCAGTAGTAGTTTTGATTGTTATAATGTATAGATTTAAGATGCAAATAATAACTATGGAAGGTCATATTGCGATCTTTGATACACAACTGTGTAACAAGGAAACTGGTTTTCCTTTTTTTTTAAATTAATAATGGTGTGGGAAAAACACCCATTTCTGTCATCTAAAAACAAACAGGAGAAAAAAAAATCAATGATTTCTGATAGTTTTAAAATTGTTGCAGATATCTACCAATAATGCCTTTAATATCAAGCAAATACAATTAAAAATATTCCAAAAAATAAGACACTCTTCTCTTAATAGACACCATAAGATCATTTGAGTGAGAAGAACTAAGAATTGAACACAACTCTATTTTAATAGTTTTACAAGATTTTTTTTCTCCAGCAGATGCTGCATTTATTTAAAAAGGCTTTTATTTTTTTAATTCAGTAGGGCCAGTTGTTTAATTTGGATCTGCAAGTGTAACAACTGGGAGATAAGGCAGCCGTGAAACAGTGTCCATGTATCCCAAATTTTGGCTATAGAGAACATCAAGTATTACTTTATAATTTCATTTTAAATGTAAAATAACTGCTGAGCCTCAATTGCTTTTAGCGTTATAATTGGAATACAGAAATAAGATGTTACATAGTATGAAAGGATTAATTATTTCACTATTAAAAGTTATCCATTCTAGTGTTGGAAAGTAATGTTTATCATTCCCTTATTTCCACTAGGCAAGTCATGTTTTTACAATATTGCAAGAAATAGTGCCTCTGGAAAACACTTCTGTATATGAGGGAGCAAATTAGAAGCAGCTGAAACCCCTATTGTGTAGCAGTGACATCTCTGCCAGTTCTGCCTCGAGTGCTACAAGAAGTGATATGCAAGAAAACTTACTAAGCAGAGGCAATTAAGATCAAAAGAGAGGAAGGATGAAAATTATCAGAAAAAACACTGCAAGGTCACGACATCAGGGCATCAAGGAATGTTAACAGAGGCAAAAACATCTGAATAATGACTACCAAATTTTGTGGCATTTGAAACTAACATGTCTAAAAATATGTTGAAGCACTATACAGTTCTTGGGATGTTTTCGTATCTTCTCAGAAAGATTTAGTAAACAATCACCAACAAATGACATGTAGAAATAAAAGCTGCAGGGAAAGAAAATTATCTATGTCTACATTGTTTTGAGAATGCTAATAACAGCAAAAGCACAACAGTATGTAATTTTTTTGTTAGGGGAGCATTTTTTAAAGTATGAAGCAGCCTTTGTATGACAATGTACAAAATTTGGACATTTAGGCTAGAGGTTATTTTTCCCTTTGCTGGAGGAAAAGCTGGGTTAGTTTTGTTTGTTTGTTTTCTGTCATCATTATTTTCTACTCCACACAAGCCAAACAATGCCAAACATTTCCCTGAATTCCATGTACAAGGGTCTTAGTGTTTCTGTGTTTTGATTCCACATCAATCTGTAAGTGAGACTTTTCCAATTCTTCTGCCTCACCAAACTGCAGACAGAACCTCTGAACTGTGGAATAACTAAGCACCAAGAGATTAGGGTGCTCTAATGTGTTGAGTGAGAATCCAGTGAAGTTTTCCTTCTAAGACTAATACTCCTATCAATTCATACTTCCTTGTTAGCAAAAAGAGGAGCTCTCCAAACAGAGAACATTGTACAAAACCAGTTCTACAGTACAATAACCACAGGACTTTCCTGGGATTTTTGAGAACTGGGATAGATTTCTTACTATGACACAGATACAACAAGCACTGTCCTCTCATTGACATTTCACTCTCCAACTGAGGAAAAATTGTGATGCAAGTTCAGTAAAAAAGTTCTGTTTGAGATAGTAATGTCAAGAACAAGAAATTAGCAACATGCCTCAAAAAGCATCCTTTAGATAAGTACTACTAGCTGTAATCTAGATAAAGATTCAGAAAACATTTTCTCCTTCATATTTTTAATGATGTGCATGTGTGTTGTAAATTCAAAGATTTATCTAAATTTCTTGAGCCCAGATGACAGGCATGTCATGAAGCATGTGCTGTAACACATTTCAAGAGGCAGGCTTTGATAACAGCAGTCAAACCAGTCAAAGGAATGTAATCTTCAAATTTGTTAAGAAAATGTCTGGTCCTTTCACCAACAAAGAATGCTTTACAACTCCTGTGACTGACCCAGGTATGGTCGTGTTGCATTTCAGAAACTGAAAATCTATGCCTGATGATGCCTTTCATTCACCCCAGGAATGAAAGATTTCCAAAATATATCCAGGGCAAAACAAAAAGCCATACAAAATATTAATTAGGCAACATTTCTTTTGAGTATTGAGAACAAAACCCAAAATATCATTATAGGATACTATGCATATGACCACAGAATTGGATCAAGGAATGGGAAACAAACAAGCAAACAAGCAAAAAAACCCTAAACAAAACCTGATCACTTACACTACTAAAAGTCCTCTATTTTGAAATTTTAACCACTTTTTCCATTGAATGCTGAATTACTGCAGTCAAAATTAATTCTGTAAGAACTTAACCATTTCACAGAAAGAGTTTTTTAGGATTTAGGATGCTGTCTGTGGTCAAAATGAATACTTGGTATATGGAATAACCAAGTTTGACTCTGTGATATCTGCTCTCAGTAAAGGAAGGAATTAAAAGTGAGACTCTTATCTCAACTACACATCATAGATGAAACTGTTGCCCTTTTTTATTAGATATTTAAGAATTTAGATGTTAGTCTTTGGAAAAAAATTAAGCTCCAGAAAAAGGTAGTTTTGACGTGGTGAGAGGGTAGAAATATTTTTCTTAAGGAGTCAGTTTGATTGTAATGCAAAATGAGGGAGCAAATTTTATAAAGCTGTAAAATTATTAGCCTCTCTCCCCTAGAAAATCTTGAGGTATATTCTCCAATTAATTTTGCACATTTTCCTCATATTCAACTTTTTTTTAGCTCTTTTATGACGTAGTAAATATTTCATAAGAATTTTCTGGATTAAGTTGTTAGATTTAGATTGGTTGTTGATTTAATTTTGCTATGAATTGTTAAAAGCTACAAAATTCTATCATAGCACCATTGGGTCAGTAACACTTTGAGAAAAAAGAGGTTACTACTATATTAAATAACGGCCCTATAAAGAATGCCAGCATTTAAAGATGTGAGAAATTTAAAAGAACAGAAACTACACTTCTTCATTGTGCTATAACTTCTTTAGAAATGCAAAAATAAAATAAACATGATGCCCACATGAGCAACACAAGCGATCACTGTTCTGTTCTATTCTATTTATTTTATTTTACTTTAACTGAATGCATAAAGACTACTGGCAAATATGCCAAACAAGACATTTAAGTATAAACTGTGTGGGAATCTGTGATCACTGCAGAGGAGTTTGTTAAAAAAAAAAGAGGAATTGAATTTAATGTGTGCATTGCAAATAGGAAAAAAATATACATCAGAAACATACTGTTGGTGCTTGTAACAAGCTGAGCAGCTGGTAATACAAAATTCAGGCATGAGCATGACAGTTAAAATCAAAGCTATGTGACATTTAACCCTAATATCAAAATCCTAGTTTCATCATTAAGTTTTATAGTCACTCTTGGATGATTTTTTTGAAGAAATCTAATTTGACTCCACTGCTAAAACTTTTTCAAACTCACTGATTTTTCAAGAGATTTAAATTTACATTGAAAATTGATCTTCCACCAAGACTCTTGTATTTTGAATCATTGTTGTGAAATACAATGGTCAGATGAGCTAAGCATTCCTTGTTTGATAACAAGATGTAAGAATCTTTATTAGGATACCATTTGTTTCTTGTACTATGAGAAAAATGAAGTTTTAGCTCATTTGAGTTCATGAAGATGGACTTCTATTTATTTCATTTAATAAAATAAAAAGGGAAACAGCAATGCAATTCTGGGCTTTCATTACAAAGGCTCTGTGTGCAAACCTCTGAACATTACTTTACATAATCCATGCTAATGTGTAGCAAAAGTTTATAGACATGCAAATGGGTTCTTGTGAGGTGCTCTAGTCAAGAGCCAGCAGTGCAGTGCTCCCTGTAAACAGCCTGGCTAGCTGTGGATAAATGAGATGCAGAGCAGAGCCACAACATCACATCACAGGGAACTGCAAGTGCTTTACCTCGTGCCATTATGTTGAAGGCCATTACTCATGTCAGCTGTTCAAAACATTACAGCACAATTCTCTTAGCCTTTACCATGCCTGAGTGAAGCGTGACAATTTCAGGCAGTGCAATAGAAGTGAGAAACTTGAACAAATCTGACTGATAGTTCACAAGATTTCAGCACGCATTGCCCTTTGTGCCACGCTCACTAATGCATCCACAGTGCAGCGCATTAATCGCATTAGGTTAGGCATCAGTCGAAATCTACTGCCTCAAAAGCTTCTTTTCACAGGAGAGCTTTGGAAAGGGGCTAATGACCTTCTTTAGCTTCATCTAGAAATATTGTCACAAGGCAAAGATTGGTATTATGTGACTATCAGCATCAGAAGTCACTCCCTGATATTTATCACAAATGGGGTTGGAAAAGAGATATCTCTGACTGACATAAAATCATAGCATCATAGGATGGTTTGGGTGGAAATGGATCCTGAAGGTTATTTAGGGACACCTCCCACTAGACTATTGGAGGTTGCTCAAACCTCCATCCAGCCTGGCCTTGAACAGTTCCAGGCATGGGGTATCCACAGCTTCTCTGAGAAACCTGTTTCACTCCCCTCATGACCAAAGGCAGCTTACTCAGCCTGGCCTCTGGTACTTCTGTGCCAAGGCACCTCACCATCCCAAAAGCACTGGACCAAGGCCACACTCCATCCATCAGTGTCTTGTCTGGACTGGAGAGAGTGAGAGGGACAGAAGAGGCAGAGATGCAGTCACCAAAGTGCCAGATAAGAGGAAAATATTTTTACTCATTTTCTTGTTTTCTTATCTTTAAAATTATTCATTGTGTAATTATGACAAGAACTGCTAATGATGCAGCTAGGAGGGACCTTGGTGCTGAAGGCCAGCACTTGGGGCTGCAGTGCCAGCATGACACAAGGAGGCTGTTGGGATTCTTTGCAAGTGAGCGCCTTCAAAAATAATAACAGCGGAGCTCTAGGACAAACAGGAACTGCTGCACATTGCCAAGAGATATCTTCTAGGGATAGTTGAAGGGGGAGTTATGGGAGGCCACCAGTGTTGATTATTCCTGCAGGCATGTTACTGGATTAGCTACAGTCCTAATCTAGTTTGACAGCTGAGGTGTGCCCATCTCCTTTTCAATCAACCTCTCCCCTCTCAACTAGTGTTTCACACAGATTGTGCTTTCAGGATTTTCATGATGAAGCTTTCCTGCAGAAAGACTGACAGTTTATTCAGGAGACTTTAGAGTTCTTCACAAATATTATTTATAAAGCAAAATAGTTTTGCTCCTTGTATGGATTACGTAAAACTCAGATATTTTTTGTCCTGCACAGACAAAATCTCATTTCAGTGGCTGTCTTCACATCTTCAGACATTTTCCTAAGACTATGAACTATCTATGACTGTGGAAGGGAAGGAGGCAAATCAGTAAATTTGCTGTCCTAATGATCAACTACAAGAGGTAGCAGTATGTATGTCTGCTCTGTCCCCTGAAAAGAGCTCAAATCAAGGACTCGGATTTTTGTCTAAGATTGTTCAAATCCCAGGAGCAAAGAACGGCTTTCTTCCTAAGTCCACCTGTAAGAATCTCTTAAAATTGCATTCTGCCTTCAGCATCCCAAAGGAGGTAGTGTATCAGCCATATATTACTAGTCTGCTACTGCAAAATACCCTTCTCATACAAACACCACCCCTGTTTGTGAAGGGAAAAAAAGTCTCATAGGAATTAAACTCACAGAACAATATTGTTTTCCACCTTCTTCCCCCTTGGCTGAAAAGAAATCTAACAAAAGTCCCAGGTGCTGTTCCCTCTCATTCTATCGATCAAAGTCCTCCTTGTAAATACAAAGCTGTCAGTCCAATACATTTAATATTTCAATATGGGTTGTGTTATAATTTTGTGGCTGAATGCCAAATTTAATCTAAGGAAAGCAGAGTAATAATTTTGATTTCACGGAAAGGGTAGCATATTGGAAGTATTTTTCCTAACTAGACTTTGATTTATGCCACTGGCAATGTTATCTTTTCCAGCACTGAGTTATTAGCAAACAATGAGTGGTTAAAAATGTCCTGAAACCAGACAGCTAAATCTGTTCATTAACTATATTTATGTATTTCTGAGATGTCAACAATTGTCAGTAACAATGTCAAGAGAACCATAGTTTAGTTCCTAGAACGTTTCAGGCAATGCCGTTTTCTTAATGAATATGCATCTCCACTTGCTTTGAATGGTAGATTTTATCGAGGTCTTGCATTCATTTTTCTCACAGCATGGCTTCTAAATTTGAGAGAAAGAAAAATATATTTTTTTCTACATTTTCCTCAAGTTTTGAAGGATAGTAATTGTTTAATATGTGATGCCCTAAAACAAGTGCTGGACTAAATGCTGTCTTTGCTCATTAACTTCACGACTCATCTTTAGTCCTCAAAATACTCATCTTGCCAAAAAAATCTCTTTCTCATAATAAAGAGGAAGAAGCAATAGAACTATTAAATGAATTCAAGGAAATTTCTAAGTAGGCTTGCTCACCTTCCGAAGGGATGACAAGACTAGAAGGATAATGTAGGTCTAATTTCCAGCTTAAATGGAAAAGAGGGATGGAAGCATGGTACAAATTGTAAAAAGCTGTCAGCAAAGGCGGGAATTGTGTCTGTAGGGGGATGAGGGATGTACACAGTGCACGGGAAGATAGCTTTTATAGACATGAAGTAGTTACATAATATGATGAAATGCAGAGAGGCAGAGCTCTAGGGCACAATCATTCTCTACTAGCAAAATGCTCGTTCATGCAAAAGACATTTCCAAACAACAAATTAACCCAACAGGAATAGAAATTGCAGCTGTAAAGAAAAAAAATGCCATACTCAGCATTAAGGTTATTCTGACTGATAACTCTGTGTGTGAGGAGTTTTTTTCTTCAGCTCCACATTCCACATCCACTAAACAAAGTAAGAAATACAACCTTAAAGGAGGTGCAGGAAAATACTGGGGAGATGTGTCCCTGTAAAATTTTGTCTTTTTGTACTTTTAACCTTTTTTCCTAAAGGAGTAATATTTATTGTGGTAGTGCCAAAGGATGTCCATTAGCCTGTTCCATGAATGTTGTCTCTCTTTCCAAAAACCTTGGGACCTATTTGCTATTTTTTATCAAATTTGAAGAAAGGTCAGAAATCTAACAACTCTCTGTAAATTTGTGCAGAAAAAACCTATTCTTCCACAGGACAGGAGACAGGCAGAACTCACAGGTTAGGCTGGTGCTTAACATCAGTCAACTTAATCGTAACATTTTGTGATTTTTGTACACCAAATTAAATAAATATTTAATTTCTTGTAATATATAACCTCTGTACACACTATTGAGGTGGTCTAGATTGCTTAAGGGCAAGGATGTTCGGTATGATTTTGAGAGGAGAAAAATGAAGAATCTTATATTAAGAAATGATCTTACTGAAGTGGCTACTGCTGGGTGCTCCTTTTTGAAGAATTTGCTTTCATTACTGTTTCCAAGGCCAAAAGGAAATCTGGTGCAAGTATATGGACCAACAGGCAGAAATATATGAGATAGAGATGCTGATGTCAAAACTGATGCTGTTTATCAAACATATTTTCAATGACAGTAAAGTAGTAGTCCTTCAGCAGCACCTTCTAGACATCAAAACAAGTCCCTTCAAAAACTTTCTTTTTTCCTAATTGTATTTACTGTCCTTCTTGTTTTCATGTGTCAAACAGTGTCATTTCTTAGCTTTGGCTGACTACCTTCAAGTCTTTAAATATTTCCACAAAGCTTCATTTGCCATGCTCTTTCATCCTGTGTGTACTCTTAGGGATGCTTCATAAGTTCCATTTAATTTCATATCTTCCCTCAATTTCCATCTCATCTGTTGAAGTACTGACACCATTTCACAGTAGTTACTTTTATTAATAATTAATTGATTAAGTAGTGCATAAAAATTAATCATTTGTGGTAATGTACAGCTATAAAACATTGAAGTTACATATTTCCCAATTTATTTATAAAAAATTTAGCATAAGAAGATGTCAGCCATCTAATGAAAATGAGTGAAGAAGTATTTGATATCTATAAAAGGTACATTCTCTGCCAGTATCAGCATCCACTGGGCTAATTTCCCTAATCTCTTGTTTCTGTATCAGCATATTCTATCTTTATCAAATCACAACCCTGTTGTAAAGGTGGAAAACCAACTAAGTTTTTTTACATATGAATCTCATTGAGAAGTTTGAGGCTCATAGAAAGCCATAAGGACTATCCTAGAAGTTCTTAGGAAAAAAAAATGTACAAATGGAGGAGAACCACTGTATTCATTCTACATGTTGATAAAATCTGAGACTGCATTATAGCCAGAGTATAGAACAATGGAACAAGCCCATCTCACTATAAAGACAAGTGGTGGTTAGAAATATAGCCTGTAATAAGAGCCATAGGTCTAATAACCAGATAAAATGCTATTGCATGTTGTGACAGGAAACGCTTTGTTTCCTGTCACAAATATATGCAGAATAAGGGAATTTCATGATTAAATGAATAAAAGACTTCATCTCCCTTCCTATAGATTTCCTTCAAATTACTCACTTTCTAAATGCTCTGGTACCCTCTAGTAACATGTCTTGGCTCATAACTGTAATACTCACTGAAATAACTTGTGGTGATGCACTAGTTGATGAAAGTTTTGATATTTAAGAATTCTTCTGAAAATGAATGCAGAAGGCTGGATGATTTGCAGCAACCAGCAGAAGGCTCACCTTCTGATGTTGCAAGAGAGGGCAAGAAACACTGTAGAAGGTTAGTGAAAGATGAAACTGCTGTTTGCTGAAAGCAATAGATAGCTTGAAGCCAACAAATCGAAAATTTCTAATACACTCATACTTCTGAACTGCTTAGAGGAGCAGCATCTTAGAGGTTAATTTTTGTCGGTGAAGTTTGTTCATGCATCTGATAGTACAGATTAAATTTTGGTTAAAACGTGTAGATACTCCTTAACAGTCTTAACTTTGCTAATGAGATGTTACTTATTTTTTTCTGAAGGAAAATATTTCAGTATTACTTTGCCATTACAGAAATTCATAGTATCAAACTGAGCACATTTTAAAAATTATTTTTTCCAGTCAGACTCAACTGATTCTCATTAACATGGATATTACATCAGTGAAACAGATTTTACAGTCCTGGATAACCTCTGTACCATCAGGAGACCCAGACCAGACTGGCTGAAAATGGGTGTTGGAACATTCCCCTTTCATTTGAGAAGCAACCAAAAGTCTTAATTTTTTAACATAACAAACATATATAGAGGTTCAAGGGATTAAATAAATTCTTGGTGATAGTGACCAAACAAATAAACTTCCTAAGCACTTCATTTGCTTTCTGATAGTTTACATTTTGCTTTTCCACCATGCAAAATCTTTTTAGTCATCTCTTTTAGCTCTGTAGTTTACGTCATATTTCATAAATGCACTTTGTGCATAATTAAACCAACACTGAAATTCAGTCATAATGAATTTAACAGTAATTTTGACACTGGCTTATATAGAGACAAGATTTCATCTGGAGTAAAAGGAGGGACTTCTCAACAACTGAAGATGCAGAAAAGAATATTTTGCAGTTGAATCAGATAACAGGATCTGTTTAGGAAATGCTGAAACAAATTCAAGAGAATAAATAATAAACTCTGCAGATGTAGCAATTAGTGGTTCTGAGAAGCCTCTAACTGTTACCATGGTAATATTAATTTTTTTGCCACTGAACATGATCTATTATCATTAATTTTAAATGCCAGTACAAGTCCATTGTGATAGCTATGGAGTATAATCTGCATTCTTTGACAAGGGTTTGCAATTAACTTTTACTGAGGGCACTGAGTGCTTTAATGGAGAACTGGTAATTTTACTGAAGTCTGATCAGTAGAAGGAAAGATGTAACCTTCTACCATTTCCAGGTTTAGTTCTGTGTGCTCTCTTTCCATCCATGAAATGCAGCACAAGTGCCCTGCAACTGCAGTCTGACAGTTCACAGGAAAGTCAGCAGAAGCATGGGAGCTTCTCCAGCAGTGCAACATCCTTTAGTGCTGCTGGTGCCTTATCAGGCTGCATTCAGGCTATCTACAGACAGCCCTGCCTTAAGGCAAACCCAGACCTAACTCAGCAGAAAGCGATCTTTTCTGTGCAAACCTAAAACATCCCTTATTTTGTTGTTGCAGTTCAGGGCACGGTCCTTCTCACTTCAGCGGGATCAGCATTCCTTGATGAGTCCTGCTGTGATGGGCCTTCATTACAGCATGGTAGAGTCATGTACCAGTTGGGTTTTCAGAGTTCTTTTTTTTTTTTCTCTTGAGGAGGAAAATGGAATAACACATCATAAGTAAACACAGATACAACGGAGGATATGAACTCTTGTTGGAGGTTACCTATTGCTGGCAGGGGGTCTATGTACAAATCACAAATGGGACGGGAAGGCTGGGGAAGGCATCCCAAGCTGTTTTATTTTCCAGCATCAGCCTCATTACATGGTTATGAGAATGGAAAGATGCCAGCAGCTCACATCCCAAGCAGCAGACAAAGAACGTAATGTTACAACTTTAAAAGTTTTTTGACCAATCACACAAAGCAAAAGCATATTGACAGTAGTTCTATCCAGCCACTATAAGCACACGTACCTTTTGTCAAAACAATGCTTGCTTATTTCTAATACAATACCTACCTGCTTGTAAGCCCTAAAACACAATGCACAGAGCTCCATTATTAAGCATAGAACTTCCTAATATCTTGCTAGATATACTTTTCTGTAGCTTAGGGAGTTATTCTAGACAAGTGTTTAATACATAGACCATTGTTCTATTTGTCCTTACTTTTCTACTTCTTATATAATTTTTCTGCTGACCAATCTCATGGCTGCTGCTTAGCTCTAATCACAGTTCTGCTGTCTCTGAGGCCTGCCTTTTGCAGCTTTCCTAAAACCCTCTGATTTTAAGGATTCCCACAATTCCCCCTTCTCGGTTCAACTAAAAAGAAATCTTTGTAACCGTGTTATCTATTAACTACCTTGAGTTTTGTAGCTTTATTATGATATATCTGCTTATTACTTGCTTAAAGCATCTTTTTTGTTCACATTAAACATTCCTATAGTTATCCATTTCACTGAATGAACTTACACAGGTCTAGAGATGGTCAAGTTATTGAGAGACAGATACAGAAGGACTGATACAGTGATATACAGAGCATGTTCAACCTCTCTGATATGCAGCTGCCTTTAAGAGCAGATGGGCTTTCAGGACCAAATACAGTCACAATTCCTGCAAGGACACAGGGCAGAGTGAACTTGAGCAACAATTTGAGAAGCTGGGCTGTTTAATAAACCTCCCTTTAAAAGATGGAGTGTTGCATTTTCCTGGGACCATGACACAAAAAAGCTCACAACAAATGGTATTTCTAATTTCCAGTAAACTTATTTAAAGATCAATAAACCATCAAAACCAGAGTTTTGTACATTTGGACTGTTTAATTCTTCTTTAAACTTGATGTTGGCAGTTCCTCAGTGTTTGTTGATGGCTATAGCTCTCTGGCAATCTACCAAATATAAATACTGTGCAAAGCAGTCCTTAAAACTTCACTGAGTTACTTCCAGTTCCTTTTCATTTAGTTAGTTTTTTGACATCCACATTTTAGTATTTTCTCTCCCTCCAAAAATGTAGAAATTAATGTGTGATCTAATGGGGAATAAATCTGTTACACATAAATTCCTTTATAACTTGTATCTGTATCTTTCTTATCCTTTCACCCCATAGGAGGGGAGTTTCAATTTCTATAACACACCTCATCATAGTATTTTATCTAATTTAATCTAGAGACAAGTGTATAAGCTTATTAGATATATCTTTTCCTGCAGAGTATTAACATTCAGATTTCATCCAGCTAGGCAGCCAGTTCCATTTGAATACTTATCTGAGCTGATTAACCCTTCTGCACTGATGAGTTGATGGGAAACCTTAGAAAGGTTTAGAAAGGTTTAGAAAGGCATTTAGTTCTGATCCTTTCAGCATTCATAGTCAGTAAAATCACAGTCCAATTAGAATAAGTGTGATTTTATTACTGACTTTAAGATTTTCCTTTACCAGAAGACAGTCATGAAGAGATGACCGGCTAAGACAGGCTTCTGTTCTTGACCTGAAGTATGCCTTGTACTAGAAAAGAATAGTAAAAAAGGCCTTTCACTGGGCAAACCTCCATTTTTGGCCTCTGCTAAGACAGCGTTGCAAACTGGTAGTCCTTTCTAATGATAGCAAGAGATGAGATCATATTAGAATCATTGCTTATGGGAATGTTTGGAAGTACACTCTGAAGACTGTAGGAAATCTTAAGGACTGAAGGAAACAAAAAAAATTAGCTACTGGTGGAAAAGACTGACCTTTCCACTGTTTCTAGGAAAGTTGTTTTGAGAATCGAATTTTGTTCCTCTGGCAATCTCTTGCCATTCCCCGAGGGACAGAGACAGGCTGCAGTGGCTGCACAAATACTGTCCATCAGTACAAATTGACCTTTACTCGTCACTCAGTCTGGTCATACCATCCATTTATCCTTTGCTTCATTGCACACATTGGATGTCAGCACTGGCCTTCTGGACAGGGCTGCTAAAAACGTGGTTGAATACAAATCCCTAATTGGGCTGAGCCGCTGTGATTTCCTGCCAGGCAGGTGACCTGTCCTGTCAAAGCTGGCATCATCCCCTCTCAGAGGATGTACTGGTAGGAATGGTATCAAGAGTCCAGCCAAACAGTGTTTAGGAGAACATCACTGATTTTTTTGCTGGAAGTGTCATGCTTTTGGCTCATGTTATGTTTCAGGGTATTTCAAGTGTGTCATTTATTTTTGGTATTGGAGCCAATGAAATTATCTACTGTGAATTATTTTATGTGAAGAATTCTGGCAATTTACATCCAAAATTTTAGTTCCATGAAGACTGGTATTTCACACAAAATACCAAAATCACACAAAGAAAATGTATGTGCTTCAAGTAATTTTTTTTGTTCTCTTTCTCCAGCCAATAAATTCAGTGTGTACATGCACATATAAGTAATCTTCCTGATTCATCAGTAGCACTTTTCTTCAAAATTGTATTGAAGTATTTCAGTGATAATAGGGAATTGGCATCTCTCATTTATTTGACTGCTGGTTTGTTTTACAGGAATCTGCACATTGGGTGAGATTTTCCAAAGTCAGCGGACGTAGACTGAATTTCCTCTTGCACTGTCAGAGGTAAAACCACTGTTCATTTCTGTAGGAGCAGTACACCACAGTAATCTCTTCTTGTTTCTGCCTTTCACATTCCATTATCCTAAGATCAAATGTGGTAAAAGTTTGGTTCTCTCACAGGAACTTGTCTTTCAGAATAATCACTTCTGAAACACAATTTAAGACTATGAAAGGTTACAAAAGACTAATACTTTCCCATGGAAAGCTTTCTTCATGAAAATCTTTCATATGCCAGTCCAGCATAGGAAAAAGCAGGGGTTCATAAAAGGGACATAGTTCATAGAACCATAGAATCATGGAATATTCTGAGTTGGAAAGGACTGGATCATCAAAGAACAGCTCTAGCCCTGCAGGAAGAATCACACCTTGTGCCTGAGGGCGTTGTTCAAACATTTCTTTGAACTCTGTCAGGCTTGGTGCTGTGACCACTTCCCTGGGGAGCCTGTTCCAGTGCACAGCCACCCTCTGGGTGAAAAACCTTTTCCTGATATCCAATCTAAACCTCCATTGACATAGCTTCATGCTATTCCCTTGGGTTCTGTCACTGGTGACCAGAGAGTAGAGAAGACAATAGTTATGCTGTTAGGAAAAAAATCATGTTTGTCACTTAATTCTATGCCTTGCTTTTTTCATACAAGCACACACCTCAGTGGAGCATAGGTGGTTTTATAAATTGCAGATTGCTTCACTTAAGGCAAATCTGAGATCACTTTTCCTAGCTATTGGTCAAGTTTCTATCTCTTTGACCTTTGAAACCCTCTGGAAGAGTGAACCATTTACAACTTCTCTGTGTTGCAAAGCTTCTGCAATTGATACAGGCCAAAATTATTGCTACTTCTGGAGGAAAAAATAATTTTTTGGTATTTTTTTGTCTTTGAAGTACTGGAACAATGGAAGTGTGTTGGCTGCCAGATGACTAGGTACACTCACTCTTTAAACCTTTATCTCTACAGTATTCTCTCTTGGGCAAAACAAAGTCTTGTGCATGTGTGAATACCCATGTGAAAACATCATTTGATTGGCACAGCACCTGTGTCTGGAGTGCATATGTGTATATTTTATAAGTTTAAATGTGTGCATATACAAAAACATTTGTAATTTCTACTGAAATGTTGACCGCAATTAGCACAAATGCAAAAGGAGAAGCATGCTTTCCCTTAGAATTCAAATTCTAATTAAATTTAAAATTTCAGATTTTTTTTCTCCTTTATTGGAGAAGGAAAATAGCAGCTTATTGTTAGGAAAAATGAACTTTAAGAGTCTACAACATTTCATAGATACCCACAAAATAGAAGTGCTTCCCTTGTGTAAACAGGCTGCTGACCTTTTATAGTTCATGAAGTAGAGTAAAAAGTGGAGTGTAAACATTTTCTGGTCTTCTTTATCATACTCCTGCTACTTTATCTTCTATTTATCTTCTAAATCTTGGCATGGATTGCTCAGATGTGCCATTCACAGGTAGTCAATATTTGTTTCTTTATTGATCATAGTGGCTGGCTTCTCCATTTAGGAAAGTCCTGAGATTGACATTCCCTGCTTAAGGGCTGGGGAAAGATCACAAATAATTGTGTCTACTGATGGGATGCTGCTAATAAGATCACCAGGAACAAACTGGAACTTCCTTAATAACATCAACAAAATGACGCTTCAAATGAAAAGTACTTTTATGTGCTACTCAAAATAACTGGGGTCCTACCTTTCATAAATACTCCTTTACAAGCAGAAAGGAAATGTGTGAGAAAGATAAACAAAGTAAGTGGAGGTGAAATGCATTTGCTGTGTAATGCAAGTGGAAGGATTTCCACTCATACTTCATTGCCATGTGAAATGACCGAAATGTTAATCTATAACTCTCTGCTTAGACAAACCTGCATAACTGATGGGTAGCCAGATAATACAGAATTACATGGCCTAGACTGCCTGATTCCTTCAGGGAAATAGCATTACACCATTCTCTATTCTAAGTGCAAGTAGGCCTTATTCTTCCATCTAAAAAAACCCTTAGATACTGTTCATGTTATGACCTAAAAAAAATTACAGATACAAAATTGGATTTTAAAAAATGCATTCCAAATGCCATTGTTGGCCTCTGTGGAGCTCTCCTTCCATCACTATTGATTTATTCAGCAACACACATACAAACAAGCTGGATGCATCTTTGAAAATGTTGTATTTTAATACTTTTTAATGTAATGTGGATTACTAATATATTACTTAAAATCCAAGATTTGCTTATTTTCATTTTCACACATTTTAAAAGGTTGCTGAAACTGCATAGAAATAATGTGTGAAATTGCTAAATGAGTCTATTATTTCCTTTTGTTCTATGCTAATGAATTCATTAACAGTTGTTCAGCTATTATCAAGGGTATTCTTTAGTTGTTAGATTAGAAAGATTTTTATCTTATTCTTACTGTGAATCTGCTCATTAAATATCTGACAAAAAGCAGATGATTTCTCCTGCAGAAAAGTAACACCCAAGGCCCCAGAACACAATCAGGAATGTTCTCATGATTTCCTTGACTCTTCAGTTTGCTTTTTGAGATTGTTCAGAATATCACAATGAACTGTGTAAACAATAACTGTAAACAAGGAATTATAATACCAATGCTGTATTTGTAACAGGCACTGTAAGCACTAAGATTTGGTTTTCCTGGTTCTATCATTTACCAAATAATTTTTCTAAGGCATAGAATAAGATAGATGTGTCTTCTACACTTACATATTCACCTACCTTTCCTTTAATGAGGGATAAAAGTGTTTATCTTGTTGATGAAATTATTTTTTGCTCCTTACAAGTTCTCAACACCCAACAGTGAGCAGTCTTTAAAAATGTAGCCCATTTAATCAAAAAAACTGGAAGTATTTTGAAATGAAGTAATTAATTAGTGACACCTAACATCATGTCTACTTGTGAACATATTGAAAGTACCTTTCACTGTTTCACCTGATGGTCCTCTACTTCATTCCTGCTGTCTTTAGATTTAGAACTTTAATCCATGAGCACTTGAGATAGGAGCTTGTTAGATACATTTAAGGAACATAGTACAGGAAAGTCTTGCTTCCAGGTTGAATCTTGTACAATGTTACGAATTATGGATGACCTTAGTACATGACACAATAGGTGGAATTTATGATACAATTGTCTTAATAGACAACAGTTGCCCTTTCTAGGAGGAAAATTTGTGCATTAGGTGAATGAGAAATACAAACTGAAGAGAAATGCCTTACACAATATTGTCTTTGATACTTTACAAGTGTGTAGGGATGGTATGGGGTCATAGGTGTGGCTGAAGTACACTGCAGAAAAACTGTGAGACATCCCAACCTGTGGGCTAAATAAGATTCACATTACCAGGTTTGCATGTGCTCACATTCTTGTAAGTGTGAAATCTTCTCTAGACTGCTCTGTGTTCTCTCTGTTCCTATTACACAGCAAAGATGTCTACCCTTAGTTTCTAAATGGGTCAAACACTTAATGGCATAATCATATAAATAACCTCATGAGTGGAAAAAAAAAGGAAGGTGAAGTTTTAGAACAGTCATCATCCTTTTGAAGGCTGTAGTGATGTTTAACATGTCTAAAAGTAACCTGGGGTAATAGCTAGAGCACTCAGTACATGGCAAGGTAAAACCTCCCTTCTCTCTTGCTGTAGCAGCTACTTAACAGTGTAGATGACCCAGCTACACTTGCTGCAGTTTCAGCTGCATTTCCAGCCTTTTACCCTAATGGCATTGCTCTTTCCTGTCATTCTGAGATGCTTCATAAGGCCAAACAAGGGCTCCTGCCAGCCAGCAAAACAAAAATTAGCCCCATAATCATACTGTGTGGAGATACCCCACATAAATACACTGATCACCCCTGCTAGTTACCCACCCCTTCCCACCCTGAATCTGAAGGGCATGTTTGAAGATCAGGAGAAGCATTCTGTCCTGTAAGAATGTGCTGGGTGTTGTGAAAAGAAGGTTCTTTTTATACATTAATTTCTACCCCAATATGGAGAATCCACCACGAGAGGTGGGTTCAAAAGGCACAAAGAGGTACAGGGGTGTTTATTGCCTGCTGTGAGATGAATTAAAATGTACCCAGTAGAATGTATTCAAGCAGTGGGAGATAAGGAACAGTAAATTCCAGATTTTGTAGTATGTGACAGAAAATAAAGCTGTTCCTAGAGAACAGCTGCAGTGCTGGGATCCTCTGATTAAATAATTTGCCCGAGGCCTGAGGGAGCTGGGAACTATAACCATCACCGACAAATGCCTGCTTTTACAGTCTATTTTGGCTTTCAGGATTATGTGCCTTCTATAAAAGAGAAGCTACCATTCAGATGAAAGTGATGGGCTTAAGGCAGAAATTATGGGTGGAGGCTTCTGTGCTTGTGTTATGTGGGCAGGCAGATGAAACAGCCAGAGAGGTCCCTTCTGGCTTCCAGAGCTCTAGGAGCTGAGCGTAAAAGATTATGGTTTCCCAAATGAGCTGGGTCAAGTGTGTAGAATAGATCCTGAGGGAGTTTTGAAAGCAGAATGCTGGGGTCTGACAGGTCAGAAAGGGTATCTTTGAAAGAATAAATCAGTGTTGAGCTCCTAACATAAAAACTGTTCTGGGAGAATTCACAGCAAAGTTCCACATGCTTTAAGTATATTTGTTCCAAATTTATATATGCCTTACAATAAATTTTGAACAATTATATTATCATAGAGTGTAAATTTTAAACTTGCAATTGAAATTTTATTTTAAACTCATGTATACTGAAAAAAATATAAAATATGACGACCACAAAAGCTCCAAAGACACTGTTCTCTGTGCCAGAGTTTAGACAGTCTGATAAGTCACACAAGCATCTAGCTTCATTGCTGCTGTTAAGACATAAATAATTACTTTGTATGAAAATGATGAGACAAAATTAAATTTGAAACACTCAGTCAATATATTTTGCAATAGTCTTATTTTTCAAGGAATCTTGCCTTAAGCCATGAGTACAATGGAAAAGATACATATATTTTCATTTTTTTGTTGGTTTGTTTCTACTGCCATTTATCAGGTTATTTCTTCATTTAAAGGAATCCGTTTTTTATCAGGTTTATAATTACATTTGTCTTGTCAAGAACTAGAAGTATTATTACATCTGCCTGAGAAATTGTGATGGGTAGATGCCATATAAAATTGTCAATCTGCAAATTAAAAATAAAAATAAAGTTATAAGGAATACTATAGACATTTCTAATGGAGATGCTAATTTCACTAATTATTCCCATATATATGTTTTTCCCCTCTGTGCTGCAAATAACATGAGGAATGTCTTCATAAGCAACCAAGATGTGGTTTGAAAATTGTTCAGTGTTTCTGTGTTTGGATAGGTACTAAGCAAGCTCCATCTATTAAAAAAATCGCTACCGTTCTCTCTTTAAAGATGTTTGCCTTTTAAAATTTAAAGTCTTATTTTATTATGATGCCAGTCTTGATGTGATCCTGTCCTATGGATATAAACTTACAAGTCTATGCCCAATCAGTGGATGCTTCTGACAGAGGAAAGCTCCAGGTATGATTTCTTTCTAATGCCCTTGAATAGGCCAAAACTTAATCACCCCTGTGTAAAAGCCTTTATAAATATCAAACAACATTGCCAGATTCACGATTTCTAATGAAACTGAAATACTAAGAAAAAATGCATTTGTAAATTTATTTTCAGACATGTAACCATAGCTGACAAGGTGGATTTTTTTGGCTCTGACATCTATTGTATCATGAAAGGGCTCCACACAAAATTATAAAAAAGTGGGGAAAATACAGATAAAATCAAAATGTCTGTTAGTCTCCTTTAGGATTAGAAACTCTTGGCTCCTTGTGTTTTCCACCATCTTTATACTAACGTGACGTTTTTTCTGCAACACCTTCATGCTTTTATGACTACCCATGTTCATTGCAGTAAATTCATGCTACTAATGCTAGAGTAAACTCACAAAATGCAAGTCACAGTTTATGTTACAGCAGATGTTGTGTCAAAGGAGAGATGACAGGCGATAATCCCTGTCCCTAAACCCTATATGCACACAGGGATGCTGCTGTCCATGTGTTGGCCAACAACCTTCCTTTCTTTATGCTTTCTTGTCTGTGTCAGAGGTGGATAAGAGAAAACAGAATATGGCAGGTATGGAGGAAGCAGTGGCTGGGATGGGAGGGGAAAAAATCTTGTCCGCTTCGTGCAGTTGTAGAAGAGAACTAGAAGCATTTAAGAGGGGATCTTACAAGGTAGTGAAACAGCCAGGGGCTTGCATTTGTAATTCCATGTTCCTTTCCATGTGAAGACAGAAATACAGCACAGGCCCTAAGAGGCTGTTGTCATATTGCTTTAGATTACATTTGGAAAAATGTTACCAACAGATTAGGAAAAATATTGCTCTGAACCTGGTTTCCAAGGGGAGACAGTCTAGCCTAGTGTCACAATTCCAGTCAAATACCAATTTGTAATATCCAGTCCCATAGGACAACACTACAAATACTTTTGTCCTGTTGTAGATGAGTTTGCTTATTGTCAGCCACTTGTAGGTTCTTCTGAAATTATTGTTACCTGCAAGTTTTTATCAATCCTTGCATTTGCTTACAGTTTCTCTGAGGTGAAATGCATGACTTATATCTTTGCTTCCTTAGTGCTTTGTAAGCCCCAATGTTTGCACACCAATACTAATTTTCCTAATGTTTCTGCTTCCCAAGGACCTCTCTCTAACGAAAGAAATTTAAAAACCAGTCTGTTTGAAATTTAATGAGTTTTTATCCTTATTATCTTATTCTGTAGGCCCACAAATATTTATTTGGTGCAGATATGACAGTTCATTTCTCTTTTCAGCTATTTCTATTCCCAAATAATAGATCTGTGTTAAAATTTATGCATATTTGTTTTTCCCTCAAACTGCTCACTACTTCTGTTGGCTTTACATAAGCCTTTTCTTTTAGGTTGGAAATTTCAAAGCACTTTGAGTAGGTTTTTTAAAGTGCAAAATTATTTAAATTTGTTTCTTTAGTTCTTTTTTCTCACTCATCTTTTAAAAAAAAGTCTTTTCAGACTGTGCATTGAAGTTGGAAATTCATACCCACACTAAGGGAAGCATAAGAAACTGTTTCAAGGTTTCTAACCAAAGTTGCAGTGATGCATAAGCATTTTGTTGTGCCCTCAGCAGGATTGGATTTCATTCTAAGCACCAGAGACCTCAGAGCTCTTTGAAGACTTGCCAGTTTGTCATTAATCCTTGTGTTTCTGCCTCATAGTTTTCATATCCTCAGTAACTTTATTATCCGTGTTTCTCCTTCTACATGCCAGGGTCAATAAAATTCATGTGACAAGTGTACTTTTTTACCAGCCAGAAATATCATATTGGCTAGGATAATTCCATGAGACTCGAAAATGTTTATGAGACCCCAGTCTCGTGCCTGCTCACATTGCTGGCATGTCTGCTGAGTGAGAAATGCCAGCATCTCTCCCATGGCAATACACTGGGCTGACACTAAACTAGCTGCAGGCTCTTTGGACAGATTGAATAACAGGGTCTCATCCCATGAGGCAAGTGGTAATTTGCCTAGGTGGGACAGGTCTGCCATCACTGGAGTCAAATCTGCATCATTTATTTCAGTGTAGCAATACATGTTGAGCATGACAAGCAGATTTGGGCTCAATGTCTAACTATTAATTCTGCTTGATGTTCAATTATCAAGACATTGTTAAATTCCACACAAGAAAAAGAAAGCACAACCTATTAGCAATGTATTTGCTCTTGTCTAGACATTTGTCTGGATTATTCTCTCTCCTTTTTGTATGTATTTGAAAAAAAAAAATTATTTTGGATCATAAGGGTTATCAGAGTTTGGATTAGACATCAGCTGACAAAGTGTTCCCTTTCTGCTTGTCCCTGAAGAACCATGGAATTATAGAATGGTTTGAGTTGGAAGGGCACTTAAAGATCATCCAGTTCCAATTTACCTGCCATGGGCAAGACCTATCACTTTATCAGGTTGCTCAGAGCTCTATCCAACATGGCCTTGAACACTTCCAGGGATGGAGCATCCACAGATTCTCAGGGCATAAGAGAAATAAGACTCTTACATTCATGGTGCCCACTGTCTTCCCTTGTGGAGGGTACCACAAATTCAACATTGCTACTTAGCACATCATCACAGAGAAGGTGCAGATGGGTGAGGGAGAAAAATCAACATTCAATGTTTGAAGACCTAACTTTTTTTAACCAGAAAGAAAATGTCAAAAAAAATTTTGAAAGAATGTAAATGAATAGCTATTTGTTACAATATGCAATAAAAATTGAGTCCTTGCAGTGAATTAAGAGATTTTATTTTTCCTTAAATTCTGCTTTAATGTAGGCTCTTATAAAAACTGAGTTGGACTTTTACATGGAATTGAGAGGATTATATACTGTATTTAATAACCCCTGTCAAATAAAGGTACAAACCTAATTAAGTAATAAATCCATAAAAATTTTTACAGACAGTTAATGAGTAGCTTGCATTTTTATAACAGCAATAGCATAGAAAAAAAAGCATTAGCTGTTCTAGGATTGCTAAAGTACTTGTACTGATAAATTAGTCTTTCTGGCATTGCATGACTAATTTTAATCACTTGGAGCTGTGGAGATGTGCTTGGTTTAGAATTTAGGCTATTATTCTTAAATTAAATTTTAAAAAGTTAATACAAGTATCTGTCCTTATTTGTAAAATGTTATTACTAAAAAAAAATATTTATTGTTTTCCTGTTAAAGCTAATGTTCTCAACACCACCAGCATCTTGGGCTCAGAGATAAATAAGATAAATAGGATGCCAGCAAGTAGGTACTGAAATCACTTAGTTGATAGTTTAAAAATGTCATAGCAATTTTTTTCAACAAGAGTTAAATAAAGAGGTACATCTTACTTTCAGCAATATGACATTAGTTTTGCCCATTTAGTGTGATATGAATCAGTCATGTGGATGTCTAAATTGACTTTGAATTAAGGAAGAGCAATATTTAAGACTCCAGCCCCTCCACCTCCTTCTCTCTAATTTAATGACTAGAGGAGATAGCTGTGTCTTTTTCTTTTTTTTCTCTTTTTGGGAAAAACTATTATTACAGGCATTTTATTGTTACGTGTCACTCACACTGAGCAGAGCATTCCTCCTGTTCATTTCCCGGGCAAGCAGGGATTTGTACATGTTGTGGATAGTGGATTTCTCATTTCTAACACTACCCAGTCTAATGGTTTTTGGGGATCTGGAGACTGCTGCCTGGGGGCCAAAGGGTGGCAGTCAGTTTGGGACCAATGACCTCTTCTGGGGTCATGAATGGAATTAGATAAAGGAGAGAGACTGCTGGTATTCATAAAGGAGTGGGGAAGGTGGTTGCAGTCAGGCAGAGGATCACAAGCTACCCTGATTATTACCTAGTCTTAAATTAAGGCAGCAATTCAGCATTAAATCACTATTTCTGTTTAGACCAGGAAATGTTAAATCTCTGTATTGCTTGTGATTGAACTAAAGTAATAATTCAGATGTTTCTTTATGTTAATTGTATGCCTTTAAACCACTTCATAATGGAATAAAGAACACCAAGCAATAAATTCAAAAGCTTTAAAAATTAGTCTGTCAGATATCTTATGTCTATTCCTGTAATGCATTTAACAGTGAGGAAGAGCCAGTGGTGTGTTTATTTCTACCAGATAAAACTTATATCCAGCTGGTTTAGTTTGTGATCTTAAATATGTTTACGTGACTTGTGGCTGCTGTAATATGCTTATTAATATTGCTTCATAGCCCTGCAGTGTATTGCAAGTGACAATATAAACCCTCTTACATACATTAATGAATTAAACTTTAAACCACCATTACCTGACAAAGAATCACTATAGCCTTTCTCAAAAAGAAAATACCTATTATTTTAAGGTAAAAAAGCTAATATACCTCATGGGTCATTGTGCTGGTTTTGGCTGGGGTAGAATTTTCTTCACAATGGCTTTTCTGGGGCTCTGTTTTAGATTTGTGCTGGAAACAGTGTTGATAATTCAGGGATGTTTTTGTTATTGCTGAGCAGCACTCACACAGAGAGAAAGTATTTCCTTCTTTTTATATGGCCACGCTGCCAAGGGAGTTGGGGGTGTGTGGGAATTGGGAGGAGACACACTGGGACCACTGACCCCAACTGACCCAAAGGATATTCCATCCTGTTTGACATCATGCTCAGTATTTAAAGTGGAAATTCAGGGGGACATTCAGAGTTATGGCATTTATTTTCCCAAGTCCACACCATTCCATGTAATGGAGCCCTGTTTTTCTGGAGACTGCTGAACACTTGCCTGCCCATGGAAAGCAGTGAATTAATTCCTTGTTTTGTTTTACTTGCTTGTGTGGCTTTTTCTTTCCATATTAAACTGCCTTTATCTCAACCCACAAGTTTTAACACTTTTCTGATTCTGATCCTGCTAGTGGGGGAGTTAATGAGAGGCTAAGTGATATAAGTGATACATGGTTGCTGGCTGGGGTGAAACCACAACAGCCATCTTTAATTATATCTCTTTCAGAACAGAAGCCTGCATTTGTTTATGAATGTCATAGGTGAAAAATCAAACTTCGGCAGAAAGGTCACAACGCTTTCAGAATTTGTTTGTCTCAAAGACAATCTATAAAAACTAGCCCATATGTGAGATTTCTCATGTGAAGAAGTAAAAACTACAGAAGTTGAGTCAGGTTTTTCATTCTTAAGAAAAATTGGTTGAAATGTTTTATTTTAGAAATGTGTTTCTATATAAATCTCCTTAATAGAATCACATATTTTCTAGCTGAGGTTTTTTTCTTTTCCTTTAGGAGATTCTTTCCCTTTTCCACCAAATTTTAGTGTGGTAAGAATTTAAAAGAAATTAACATTGTGAGTTTGTGCTACATTATGCTCTTCTATTGCCTTTTACTTCTATCAAGTGACCCTACTTAAAAGCACAGGTGATGGGAGTGAGACATTACATTGCCCACATCATTCCTGTGCTTCTGATGCTGTTGAAGTAGGAAGCTGGAAACTGGAAACTGAGGTTCTCCTCAGAAAAGTGTTGACCACAGGTAGCATAATTTTCATTTTAATTGGTTATCAGAAATTATTTTATAGACTATTTATGAGCTGTACCCACAAAAAGTGTGGATATATGCCAGATGTGTTTCTATGTTAAACACCCCATTGGGGACAAGGAGGTAGATGGCAACTTCAAATGGTTTATTTGATCCAGAAACCTCAGGTAGTGTTTGACTGAAACAGTCACTTTGCCTACTGACTATCATTTGTGAGGGTCACAAAGAAATTTGCTAAAGGCTGTGTGCAGGGCTGTTGTAACACACCCTTTGGGCAGATGAGATGAATAAACCTGGTCTTCTCTTATTTATGCAGGCAGGAACTAATCTGGCAGAGATTCAAATTCTCTACTATTGTAGTACCCTTCCTTACATTGGCTTGTACAGAGCATGGCAGCAGATGAAGGATTTCACAGCTTTACCATGCTAATAATGCTGAATTTCATGGTTTGTCAGCTTGTCAAGGATTAAAAAGACTGACATTAAATTACTAGAGGAACTGTCATGTAGTAAAAGACGGAAATCTCAAATCATTTTAAGATTTTTTTTGCATTAGCTTTACTTTTCTAGAAATCACAGATGTTCTTATTAAAGAGACTCAATTCATCTCTCACTAACAAAATTTATATCCTATTCACATATGGATCACTCAGATATGTTTGAATTCAGGGAAAGACATAGAAAATCAACCATTTCAGGCATAGGATAATCAGAATATATTTTTTATAGTCATCCTTGGATAACATTTACCCAGTACAGAGCATTAGTTTATGCATGTGTAAAGAGAATTTAATTAGAATTTACCTGGAATGTGTAATTTCCTTTATGAAAGCAGTTTTGGTAAGAGCAAATGTCATTGGTCTTTATTTTGTGCTCAAGAAATTTCTAAGTAGATTTTCCAGAGTGTGATTTCAGGCTTCTTTTCTAGTTTTCCCCACCTCCATATTATTCCTATCCTCAGTATCACAAGGTATTTAAAAACACCTTCCCACTGTTGAATGGTCCATGGACAAATATTTTGTGTATTTCAGTTTTACTGCAGCTAGTCCATGTCACTCACTTAAGATCTATATTACAGTGCCATAACACATTTTCAAAGCACAGTTTGTTTTTTATTTTTTCTCAGAATAATGATATATATGAAATGTCACTCATGTATATATACTGAAGAGAGAACTGATATTTAATGTGTCCATTCATAAACTTTTATGTGTCCTTTGTTTATGTGTCTGGATCATAAAGCAAATATATTTATTATGGTCTTTCATTTACTACAATTGCAAAGTTTCTCTAGTTAGTTCCTGTCAACCTTATACCTGGTCTGAATATAGAACTGCCTTAAAAAGACCATGATATGTTCTTTAAAAGGTATTGGTTCAAAACTCTACTTCTGACTCTAAAAGCCTATTTGTACATTTTGCAGTCATTTATTGTTGAATATGGGACCAACAGTTAAGGAATTTATGCCAGTACATGTGTTCACAGTGTGGATGTCAAGCAATACTTTGCTTTTGCTGCATGAAGGCTAACTCCATGTTTCCTGTGGAGATGTTGAGGTTTGTAAAGGCCTCACAGGAATCTGGAATCCAAAAAAGTTATGTGTACATAACTAGAAGACTGCCAGGAAATCAAGGATGGATGTAGACTAGGAGAAAGTAAATAAGTTGCCATGGGTGGAAGCTGAAATGGATCCTCAGAAGGGTAAATGAGCATCACAACCTGAACAATTTCACTTCCACATTTTGGCTTTTCCGTTCTGCTTTGTTTTAATTTATAGACTCTCTCACAGATCTGTACCAGTTTTCTTAGTGAAACAGAGTCGAAGTCCCACAGACATGATATGACAAGCTGGGTCTTAATTAGTGAGCCAAGCTCCTGGAGAGTACAGTGTCCAGAAAGCAAGCAAAGGGTTAAAGTGTGGATATTCCCATAATAGGCTAAAGCCCCTTTCTTGGTCTTGTTTACTTCATAGATATGTATGTAGCCAGCTGTCTGCCAAAGCTGTACCCTTTCCATAAAGTCATATTCATCTATAGGATAATGAATCAGACAGAAAATCAATGCGACATTTCAAATATGGCCTCATTAGTGCCCTTGTTTAGTGTCAAGAATAAATATCCAGCAAGTTGCTCGGCATTTCTCTTCCACTTCCTGGAATTATATTTTCCTTGCCTTATTGCCTGTACACATTGTGTTGAATTTAATTCTAGGCACTAACCCTATAATCCTTGGCCTGCTCTGTGATTTATGGTTATGATCTTTGGTTATTTCTTTATTTGTCCTGCAGATCTACTAATTTGCATCTGCTCCTGTGAGTTGTATAAGCTGCTTACTCACCCCACACTCCTGCAGGGTTGCTGCAGTCTGCTCCACTCCCTGAGTCACAAGCAGCAGCTGAACTGTGAAAGAACAGTGCTCTGTACTCATAAGATTGCTTCACCTCCTCACAAAACTTGGTATTTTTGTTTACAAATCCACTCTGTCTCTGATCTCCCCAGTCTTGACTTTCTCTTTTCTTATGCTTCAGAGGTTTTGTGTCATTTACCACTTCTTGCAGTCTAGGAGAGCAGAACCATTTCTTTTGAAGTGATTCTGGATTAAAGCAATTCACACCTGTCTCCTTGTCTTTATCAGTCATCTGTTACTATCCTTCCCCTGCTATCTCGTTCTTCTCTGCCCAGTTGGGTTTTTTGATTTGTTTGTTTCATGATGATGCATGAGAAGTTCAGTAGAGGAACTGATCTGGACTACAAACAACCTCATTTTATTTTATGTGAAGCAAGCCTCATTAGCAGCAGGGTTGCACAGTACTGTTGATGATCTTCTACAGCTATATGAAAGAGCTACCAAAATGTTGAGAGCCTCACAGCAGTGAGGAAGAGTAGCAGTGAGCAATCAGTGCAATAGCATAAACAAGCGTTACCATCAGGGAAATGATCTGCAGAAGGATCATTTGGTATCAATAACCTTCTCTTTAAATTGTTTAAACACCTGTACAAGCTACTTAAGTATTGCATCACCTGTCTTACACAGAGAAGTTTGCAAGACCACTTAGTGGAAATTGAGACCTGGATAGAAATCCTTGGTTTTTTAAGTTCTTTGTTTCAAGTTGTAACGATTTGTTAGCTTCACTTCTTCCTCCATTCTTCTTTTTGTTTCTTTATTTTTACAACATTCAACTTTTTTTTGAAGTCTAAAATTTCCTCTATATTTTATATCATATCTGGTTTTCAGTAGATCTGCCCCAGGCAGAAAAGAAAGGATATTTTTATTTAATGAAATATAAAATGCTATTTTTCTCAGTCTTCTTGATTTATCCCACTTTTTTTTTTTTTTTTTTTTTTTTGTGTCAAGTCCTGTACGATAAGGTACAATACCTATGGAAACTGCATGTTCTGTACCATACTTGCCTTCAAAATAACTAATAAGAGAAATATATAGACTGTCATGAGGTGGAATGTGAAAAGTTTCTTGAATCCCATGACTTCACAGGTCTAATTCTTGTGAAACAGTTATGAAGGAGATTGGAAAGCCTGTAGTACTTACTGAAAAAAAGGTGAATCCTTCATCCCCCCTTTTTTTTCCAACTGCTTATTCTGTTGCCATAAAATTTCAGTGAATCAATTCAAGTAGTTTGAATTGGTCTGGAAAATGTAAGTGACTGAAACTTTTGTAGGAACATAATAGTACTGTATTGATGTAACTTCATAAGCTTATTTTAAATTCTTGTATCAGATGATGTTTACTGTGAAAGCACAAATTACAAAACCAAAGAATTTTACCTATTACTCTGTATTATAAAGCATTATATTTGTAAAAAAGTATAGCTAAAATTTCAAGTAAGGTGATACCTGGAGTAGACACAAAAACAATTTCATAGAAGAGTATAGAGCTCAAAAGATCTGTCTGGGAAGAAATACCAACTGTTTATATTTTACTTTCTTTGACAGAGCATTTACTGAGGGAAAAAGAAATTTGATGTAAATTTCAATTTCTACATGACAGGTTTTTATCCTTGAGTAGCATATAAAGTGGTTTGCTTTACATGCATGGGCAAAGAAATCTGAAAAGCAAGACAAGTCAATCTGCATGAAAAGTAATTTCTTTTACACTGGACTTACAGCAGAGTAAATCTGTTAACTTCATCTGGCTTTGATCCAGCTTTTGACTAATGCGAGATGAGTGGCGGACTCAAACAAGATGTTATTAATATGGGGAAGACTATGGTAACAACTAAACAGGGATTGGGCTTGATGGAAAGTGAGTATTTTCACTAAGTCAGTACAAGCAGAGTACCCAGGCAAAACAGACAATTCTTCAGCAAATCCTGACTCCTGTGACTAGACTTTTCAAATAACATACTTGGAGAGTGAAAGTGGAATAGAAAATTTTCCATCCCAATGGACAGAGGTGTGAAAAGCTTAATTCCTAGAAGGGCACTTCTGTTCTCTCTCATGAAATGCATGGTATAAGAGGGCAACCCTAACTGAGTTGAACTGAAGTCATACCTTAAGAGAAGTTTCAGATGATCATTGAAAGTTTTGAACTCATGTAAAAGAAAGTGTACAGTAATTGGAGAAGGAAAGTTTATTTTTTCCATCCCCTACCTGTGGTAGATTCTCTGGTGCTTTAATATCAAGGTTTAAGTAATTGATTATATTTGGGTTTTTTTAAATATTTCACTATAGTTATGTTCACAATTATGTATTTTTTCTATTTTTTATTAGAAAATATGGTATTAAAGAATAAATACAGAAGTGGAAAATTGCCTATTTATTAATGTGTTGATTATGTCAAACTTCCAGTAATGAATATTTTCCCTTAATATAGTGGTATTAGTATGCTACATTTTGCATACATAATTATGGAATTTTGTATTCCATAATTCAGAGGTTTTTAATACCTCTTCTCTATACACTAATTTAAGAATTTATGACCATGTATGACACATAATAATCAAGGTACAAGTAAGGAAAAAAGCAGTGTATTAATCGTTAATAACTTCATTAAAAATTGATGAAGCTATAAACTGTTCTTCTTAGAATACAGTGTGGTTTCCAGAGAGAACAGTTTGAAGACACTGATTTTTTTGTGTCCTTTTTAAAATTTTATTTTACTTTAATTTTAATTTTAGATCAGCAGAAAGAAATGTTGACCTGGTCATTAGTCTTCATTGAACTCCCAATACAAGATAATAAGAGTCAATAAAGAAGGCAAAGAAACTTTCATAAATAATCTAGTTTTAAAAGACAACACACTTCTTCAAGCTTTTCTATCAGTCACCCTTTAATTTTATTGTTTAAACGGACTATTCTTATTGTTACTGTTGTCTGCTCAGAAATATTTTATTTTTTGTCAATATTTTATTCATCATAGAGAAATTTATTTGGAGGTTGTGTTTAAAGCAAACAATGATTAGAGTAGCTCAGACCTTAGTTGCATCAAAGTAAACATGAGCAGCATTTTCAAAACTGTTGATCAAGTGTCTGATTTTAGGAGATCAGCTATGACACCATAAAACAGCCTTCAGAGGGAACCTCAGCACTTCCTTTATTTTTGTGCTACTAATGCATCTGAAATGACTTTCCCATGTAATTCAGTGAGTGAAGATTAGTTTGAAAATCTTACAGCAATAAAAATATTTTCTTCAACCCCTGAAATCCAAGGATTATGTGCATTGCACAGCAATCTATTTTCACAGTTCTTGCGGCTTTGGGAAAGGCAATGCATATTTATAAACAATCACACAAATGAATCAGAATTTAAAAAGTTCCTCATTTACTTTGCTGGGAGCTAAAGGTCTCTGAAAGTCATCTAGAAGGACATTTGGCCTCAGTAATATTGCTGTAAGGACAACGCCTTATGCCTTGCAGTGAGCACCTTATGTACTAAGCTGTGAGAGCAGGGGATATGGAGCCTCCCATTAGGGCAGAAGCACAAGACACAAGGATTTTCCTCCATAGGAGGGTAGTTACAGTATATTTAGAAAGATTTCCATCAGCTGACATGAATGAAAATAAGTGCCAACTTTTTGAATAATTGTAAAAGGCTTATGAGATACAATGAAGTTGCTGTTATTTATTGAAATTGGCCTCCAGCGCAAAGCTTTTCCTCATGGAGATCCTAACAATCTCCAGGGGAGATTTCAACAGCAGCTGCTATTTCTACTACTGTAAGCAAGCAAGGAAGGAAGATGCTTTTGGCAGTGAATGAGAATGATTAGCTCAGGATGTAATTTGTATCTCAGAATTGTTTTGATAGCTCAGCACTTTCTTGGGTATTTATCTTTTCCCAAATGAAATAACAGTCTTTTCAACTTCAAATAAGTCCTGTCTATCTTGGAGTTACAGAAATGATGTCATGCAAAATTCAACATTTCCACTACTTGTATATTAAAACTTACTAATCAAGAAAATATTTGAAACAGAAACTCAATCTCTCAAACTTCTACTTAAATAGTCTTCTAAATATTCACAGATGCATGAGTCTAAGAAAAGCACACAAGAGCCAAAGTCAGTTTTGAAAATGTGATCTATTGTCATATGATATGGCAAAAGATAATTAGGCTACTCAGCTCATAAAAATTCCATTTAAGTCTCTGACTAGTACTTCTCATGGCTGGTTTTAGAAGCTCTCCTGCTTTGTGCTTTATTTAATCCTCCAGATTGTTCTTTCAGGCCTACTGAGACACGAAATTGTCATCATTCCTCCATATTTAGGCCATATTCCATATTTAGGCCTACTGATTATTAGATTTTGCAATAAAATGTTGAATGAGGTTGTTTTTCCTCTTTTAACCAGGTGAGAGTGGTACTTCGCAGTTGAATCAGCGGAGATAAAGAAGCAATCTCTAGTGTCACAATCAGTAAAGTTATTTCTTTCTTTGGACTAAAGAAGAAAGAGGAGTGGGAATTCCAAGTATGATAGCCTATGTTTTTTCATCTTTACATGGCCTGCTTCACTGCAGGCTGCAATCTTTTTGATTCTTCTGGATTTGGGGTTTCTGTTGACCTTTTATTTATATCTGCCAAAACAAACTTCCTTTCAAAGAAGAAACAGGTTGACTAGGACAAGTTTAAATTTTCACAATGGAAAGTTACTTTAGAGGTACTAAAATTACTTCTTTCTTGACTGACCTTTTTTTTTCTTTATTTTTTTTTCCTGACCTGCTTTGGCTGCATGCAATAGAACACAAGTCAAGGAGCAACAGCCATCTGGAACTGTCACTGGCACTTCCCTGTGCTGACTGATAACACAAAGAGAGAGAAATAGCTTTCTTAAATACATAAGTAAAAAAAGTTGTTTACTAGATTTTCCTTAATAACTATTTCTTCAGCATACTTGTATTCAGAAGTCACAGAAACATTAATTTATAAGAAAAAATTGTCATTCTTACTGCTTATTTGATGCCTATATTTTTGAGGTTGCTTTTTTTCCCCCTTAGGGTTTCCTTCAGGGATAAGAGACAGGATGTTCTTTCACTAAATTATTTTCACCTGCTGTTGTTAACCCCATAGGACTAGAATAACATTACCTACCAAAATAATGTAGGCTGAAAGCAAATGATTGGCATTTGTAATTTTCAAGAGCTACTTACTATGAGCTGCCTTTCAATAAAAAGGGGCACATGAGAGGAAGGTTTTGCTTCTTAGCATGTGTAAGCATTACTGTTCAGTGTCTCAGGATAATTTTTGTTTATACATATGTATTTAAACTTCAGTTAGGGATATCATTGGATTCTGAGGAGGTTTTTGTTTATTTGCCCGTTGTATCAGATTTTACAGAAGAAATATCTTACCCCTTGTGTGGTAGTCTTGAGAGACTTTAAACCTTCAGATTAGGAGACAAGAATGTAAAAGTATGCTTTAAAGTTAGAGGCATTTGTGTTGTTGTTTTGGGGTTTTTTCTAATTTTGCTTTTCATATCTCTAAGAAATTGGATAACAGCAGTACCTAATGTTTGTTATGCACATGAACATTTTTGTTGATGTATTCTAAAAAATGAGCAAAAATTGAATATGTCATGCATGTGAAACAGTGCTCATTTATATCAAGCAAAGGATGCCAGTGGATGTAAGATATTTTTTGGTCCCCTTTTTCAAGAAGAGCTAAAGAAATGTACATCATGCATGCTAAAAACCAAGTAGGAGAATGTCTTGAACTGCTTCCACCTGGGAAATAGGAAAATAATTTTAGGAAACTGATTCAAATTACTCTGTCATGTCTTGAAATAAAATATAGCTGTATACCTAAATAAGGACCAACTTTAATTTTGTTATGTAAGGAGTGGAATATCAATGACTACTGAACAGAAATGAGTGTTATAAGAGGTTTAAGTAACTTCTATTCCTTCTGTGATCCATCTGCTTGCTCTTGATTTACCTTGACAACTAGCTTAAGTGACTAATTTGCAAGATGGTGTGTCAGAACTGCTGCAGTTCCTGGAGTGGGGGGAAGATGCAGAAGTCCCTGTGGAGGCAGCCTGCAGTAACTTGCACTGCTTTAGTGCATGGGCTGAAAGGAGAAAGTGTGAAAGAGAGAGTGATCTTTTCTGTCACTCCTACCAATCCTCCTGTGCTGCGCATACCGATACGGCCACGGGGACAGGTACTGGAGAAAACAGTACAACGTAGGAGTGTGAAGCATTCTGTGGGTTTGATCAGACTCATGGCTTTTATTTCCTACCTTTTTCATATGGGCAGAGGACAAGAATGTCTTGAGAAGGTTGATGAGAAGTTAAGCTACACATTTAAAATCATAAAATTAGAAGGCATTGCTCCATGTAATCTAACTTGTCATTTGAATCACAATGAGAAGTCTCACTGTGTTAACAGCCCACAGACAATCAAGGCAGAAAAAAGTTACTTAGTTTCTTCTTAGGAACTTGTTTGTGTGTTACTGAAGTGTATTGATCCTGGCTGGATTACAGGCACTCACCAAAGCCTCTCTATCACTCCCCTCTGCATCTGGACAGGTGAGAGAAAGGATAATGAAAAGTTCATGAGCAGAGAACCAGGAAAGATCACTCATCAAATACCATTGCAGGCAAAACAGGCTTGAATTAGAGACATTAATTAAATGTATTACTTACAAATCAGAGCAGGATCATGTGAAATAAAGTAAAACATTAAAACCACCTTCCACTCACTTCTTCCTCCTTCTCAGCTCTACCTCCTCCCCCAAGTGGCACAGGGAGACAGGGAATGGGGCTTTATGGTCAGTTCATCAGGGGTTGTTTCTCCCACTGCTTAGGGAGAGGGATCATTCCCCTGCTGTGCCATGGGGTCCTTCCCACGGGAGACAGTTCTCCATGAACTTCTCTTCTCCAACATGAGTCCAGCTAATGAGCAGCAGCTCTGTGTGAACTGCTGCAATGTGAGTCCATCCCAGGGGCAACAATACCGCTGCTGCTGTGGGTCACTCTTCCATGGGCTGCAGTTCTTCATGGACAGACTGGTTCAGCACAGGAGCAGGGCATCTCTTTCTACAGCCTCCCACAGGACCACCACCTCCCCTCTGCAGGCAGCCCCTCCAGCATGGGGATCCTCCACAGGCTGCAGGTGGATCTCTGCACCTATGGGCTGCAGGGGCACAGCTGCTTCACCACAGTCTTCACCTCCAGCTGGAGGGGAATCTCAGCTCTGGCAGCTGAAGCATCCCCTTCCCCTGCCTCTGCCTCTCTACTGACCCTGGTGTCTGTGAGAGTTGTCTCTCACATGTTCTCACTCTGCCCTTCTCTCTTTGCAATTTCAATTGTGCAATAATTTTTTTTATCTTCTTCTTCTTAAATATGTTATCACAGAGGTGTTGCCACCATTTCTAACTGGCCCAGACTTGATCAGCAGCATTTCTATCTTTAGAGATGCAGAGATTGGCTCTGCTGGACATGGAGGAAGTTTCTGGCAGCTTCTTACAGAAGCCACCCCTGTAGGCCCCCCCTGCTACCAAAGCTTGGCCCTAAATCCAATACAGTTACTCTAAATCATCTGCATTTGTCAGATTTAAACTTCTATTTTCTTCTTAGTTCAGCTTTTTTTATGGGGTTGTCTTATACATGGAATTTAGCTGAAATTTTGAGCTAGATACATCAACAGTAACTATAACAGTGTAAGTCTAGGGATGTTTCTTGTTTCATTACAGAAATTTCTTAGGCTTTTCAGCCCCAGCTAGACTTTAATTTATGAGCATTTATTGGCTCATTAAATCTGAAAACTCAGGGAAAAAGGATCTTCAACATTATTGAACTTTTTGTTCAATTGGATTACAGGTTTGTGTCCTTACTTGCAAGGTTGTTGGGTTCTGCAAATGTTTCCTAACCCTTGCACTATTTGCTGTGATGTGAAAATAAAAGATTTTTTTCCTTTTATTTTCAGTAGCTGGAAACAAGTTCAATAACAACCCCAGTACAACTTCAGCACTCACAGTTCTTATAATACTGTGTTTCAGTCTTTCTTTGAAAGAAAGCAAAACCTGGAGGTCACTCTCTTTTAAAAACATATTTACAAATAATTAAACAATATTTATGAACAAATAATTCTTTCATCATAGAGTGGTTTGGATTGGAAAGACTTAAAGATTACCTACTTCCTACCCCACTGCCATGGGCAGGGACACCTTCCACTAGACCGGGTTACTCAGAGCTTCATCCAGGCTTGGCCTTGAACACCTGTGGGAATGGGGCATCCACAGCTTCTCTGGCAAACCTGTTCAAGTCCTTCAGCACCTCACAAAAAAGAACCTAATAGCTAATCTAAATTAGTTTATCTATTAGATTAGATATCTAATCTAATTTAGATCTAATCTAAATCTAAATGTACATTCTTTTAGTTTGAATCCATTCCCCCTTGCCCTGTCACTACAAATTCTTGTAAAAATCCCCTCTTTGTCTTTCTTGTAGGCTCCCTTCAGGTACTGGAAGGCCACAAGTAGGTCACCCCTAAGCATTCTCTTTTCCAGGCTGAAGAAATCCAATTCCCTCAGCTTATTAAGTACATCTGATTTGGTGATTAAGTACATCTGATTGAGTTTCTAAGGAAATATCCCCAGGAAGCAATTTTCAAAAATTTATGCTGGTTAAGCAGGAAAAACTCATCTTTCATCTGATTTCAGACTGAGGTCACCATTTCAGTTTGGGGACAGGATCAAATCCAATTAAGATTTACAGCCATACCCCCACTCCCCATCCTCAGCCAATTATTTTGATTTCTTTTTAAGCCATACAACAAGAAGACTGGAAAAAACATGAGACTATGTAGAAACATTTTCCTTCTTTTAAATTCTTTACCAGAGGGAGGGCAGAGGACTACATTCCACATCATGCACCCAGAGACTTTTCCCAGATTCCTAACTTTCTGACAACACTCATGGTCTTCATGGAAAGGGATTCCAGAGATGCACACTAGTGCATCTTTTCATCTCTTCACACAGAAACACTTGGAATTTTTATGAAAAGAAAACGAACACACAGCAACAAACATGTTTAAAATATCTTCCAGTCTATTGCCTGCATCACTTTAACAAGCAGGATGCACAGTCAGGTCTGAAGTCATACATGCTACATAGTTCACATGCATGTCATGTACTTTACAATGTTTATTAAGCATGTGTAAGGTATGAAGTAGTTTTTCTTTTAATAGAAGATGCTAATATATTATTCCAATCAAAGAAGAAAAAAAAATGCTTTGTGCTACTCTGTAAAAAGAACATACAATTTTTTGGCTTTGTGAGTTGGCATGTGTGCAGACTGGACACTATGTGTCTTTACATAGGACCTGCAAAGCTGAACTGTATTAATTACACAATAAAAGCAATAGCTCTGGAATATGTTTGATGTCATTTTATAGAACTAACATTTAACACTAGGCTAAAACTTTTAACTGTGTTACACTAACCTTAGCTGAAAAAATGACTATGTGAAGTAGATATTTGAAGAGCTGCTTCCTTCCAGGATCATTTCTTGAAAACAATATTGTCTTACCAGGCAGAAAAAGGTAATGAGTGCTGCTTTGTAATGTTTGCTTCGATTTTCACAAGAAAATGTTAACTCAGGGTTTATTTGCTTTCTGATGTGCAGATGTTCAATTTGAAGCAAATTCTAACAGAACTGCTCTGGGAAATATATCCCATAAAAGTTTACTTGAAAATCAATAAGTTACTAATCTGCTTGATCTTTCACTCTAAAAAACAAACCAAGGCAAAAAAAACCCAAAAAACAAAACCAAAACACCTAAAAAAAACCCCAAAAACCCCCAAACCCACAAAACATAACAAAAACCAAAACCAGCCCCCCCTCCCCCCCATCCCAAACAGTGGAAGTTTCTAAAGGTGGAGGAAGCAGTTCTTTCAAGTCATCTTCTGAAAAAGTAAAAGGATAGAACAAAAGGGTCCAGATGTATGGTCATGCCTGAAGTACAGCAGCCGCTGAATCGCTAAGATGATCATTATCTAAGCATAACCAAATCTTTTGAGGTTCCTCTCTTTGATGTAAAGTTCCAGTTCTCTTGCCAAAGGCAAGAGATATACTATGGTGCATAGTTCTTCCAGCACGGTCAACCCTTAAGTTGGTTAAAAAGTATTATAAAAGTATAACCTTTTGTTTTCATCCTTTTTACTTGTGGAAGTGTTGTTCCCTTCAGACTTTCCAGCAGATCTTAAAAATCTTCATGTTGAAGACCCGTAGGCCAATATTTTAAAGTTAGAGCCTTGGAATTGTAAAATAGTATGCTGCAATATATTTTCAGCTTTGTAGTAAAGAAATTTACCTAGAGATTTCTGAGTACCGGTAACTAATGAAATTGAACTGTGGCAGTTAAGAGAAATACTTTTGGGCATTGTGTTATATGATAAAGTAGCTGCAGTCACTAGGACATATATAAAATCCTTAACTCTAACAACAAGGTGTTGGATGGATTGGTTCCCTCGTTAAGGTTTCCTTTTCCCATCTGCTTTTCTGCTCACATCTGAGGAAAAAAAAGAAAGGACCCATCTTGTCTTTGTGGTGTATGAAGAGGTGGGTCTTCTAAGGGACCAAAGAGCATGGTGCCTGGATGGCATAACTCTCTAGTAGCATGAGAGGGTGATGAGGAGAAAAGGACATACCAGCCTCCTGGAAAACACTGAGGAATACAAGAGGCCTGTGGTATTGGTTGCAGAGCTGGAGGGCACCTCTTTTCCTATGTGTAAGTGGCACAGAGCAGACCCTCACAGGGTCAATTTGTGTCTGTGCTCATTCAAAAATGTACGTGTGTATTCTCCTCTTAGATAGGAGATAAATTTATTCCAAAGGGCTCCCTTATGAGGGGGTTAAAGCAGAATGTGGTGTTGGATGCTGCACATGTTTGTTCCTGAGGATTGCCTCAAGTCTGCCTTTACCATGCTGTGTGTAGCTGAATGCTATAGAAATGCAGATATAGGACATAGGCTACATCAGTCTCTAGCACATAGTGTACTTGTGAGCACCATAGGAAGGCTTAAGCTTAGACAATATTTTTTGTCTCCAAAGGAAGCCTTGAACTGTGGATAGAGACACATGCAGCATACTAGGTAGACTAAAAGAGTGCAGAAAGCCCCTTTGTGTAAGGCCCTGAATGAGCCAGGAGTTAGATCAAAGAGAGATGAAGAATGACATCCCATATCCCAGTGTAGTTGCACATCACACTGCGCTTCCACAGGGTGCTGAGAGCCCATCAGGCACCTGCCACAGAGGAGGCCTCCTCCAGTCCCTGCTGCTACTGTCATATAGTTCATGTGCTCTTTAATGCTATAATTGGAAATGATAGCTTGCTTTGCATGAAGGATTAAAGTGACTCAGATCATAGCATCATAGGATAACTCAGGTTGGAAGGGATCTCCTGAAGTCATCTCATTTAAACACCTGCTCAAAGCAGGATCAGGGGTCATGTCATATCATACGTGGTTACTCAGGGCTTTTGTCTAGTCTGGTTTTCAGGGATGCAGACTCCATTAAGTCCTAGAACTGTGACAGGGAAAGAGGCAGGGTCAAATCACAGTAGAGAAAGAAATGGAAAAGAAAAAGCAGAGACGGTCTGTTTCTGAAGTATATGCATCAAATATAAATTTGTGGGAAATGTACAGATTTCCAATACTGAAAAATGTACAAGGCATCTCCAATGAATAGATAATACCAGGGTAGAATAGAAAGGGCAAAAATAATTACTTTTAATTGAGGCATGTTAAATCAATGAGCTCAAAATGAGTGATTGGTCTCTGTTATGCTGTCAGTTATATTAATGAAATAACTGATGTATTTTAGGCCTAGGAATATGTATTTATGCAGGTATATGTAAAGAATAATACATGAATGATGGTTAATTTTAATGTCTGACTTATTTACATAAATCATTGAAACTCTGAGAAATTATCTGGGGTGCACACAACAGGGAAGTTTTTATGAGAGGAGCCACAGAACCTGGTAGCAGAAGAGACTGAAAGGCTCTGCCTCACATAGTTAGCACTCGATGCTTAGGCTGCAAGAAGTTGGTTGCAATGAAGGAGAGGAAAAACTTGCAGAAATGATAGCATACAAGTATAAGATAAAATGAAACATTCCAGAAAGTCTACATTATCTTTAGGAGGGTGGGAAGCCAGGGTAGAGATAAATATGATTATGAGATGTTTTACTGGTATTACTGTACAACAATTCACCCTGGACACCTTAATTGTTTTACACAAGGTATAAAGGATTTGTTTTATAAATGTATAGTGGGTGTTCTCAAGGTCTAATCAAGATGTCTTGAATCTTTATTCTTTCTCTCTCTCTCACTTTTTTCCCCCCTTTTTCTTTTCTGGGAGACTATCCAAGTTATCTTTAGAATTTAATTGTGTATTTAATCTTAGATTATGTTTTCAATAAACCCATCAATGAACATCTTCATTGGTATGATTTATAGTAATTTGCTTCTATGTAGATCTGCTTCTGGCTAAACTATATTCTGTAGGATGCAACTGGATGTCTAGAAGGAGTTTTCAGCCCTCAGAGGCTGTGTGTGACATTCAGCTGTTTTGCAAAATCAGGCCACGTTTGACAAGTTATGGGGAAAAAGAAAGCTTGAAAGCAATAACAGCAGCTCTGCATGTGACTTTTATGCTACAACTAACAATGATGGAAATAATAGTGACGAAATGTGTTAAATTGGCAAATATTAAAAAAAAAAAAAACCCTTTCAAGACTAGCCACAGAGTTCACATAGCCCAGAGAAACACTGTGATAGGAATAACTGCAACAGAAAGACATTGACAAAATGATTGTACTTCAAGATGTTTGAGAGCTTAGAAGGTAGTTTTAGTGCCATGGTCTTTAATTCATCTAACCATAACCAGTTCCAGCAGCTAGGTATTAATTAAATGCACACCAGTTACTGCCTAGCCTGTGAATCTGTAGTACTCATATGCTTTTTTTTTTTTCTGAGGTCCAAATTTTGCCCAGCTCTCATGTACCATCTAATGTGTAATGACAGTAGTTCACTTAATATACATTTTCAGGCTCTCCTTATTTTCCTTGCATCATTAATGCCTGAGAAATATTATCCCTTTCTTGAGGAAGGTAGGCATAACAAATATCGCCCAGAAAATTCTACTGGTATTTATGATTATCAAAAGCCTAAGGAATAAACAATGAAAACACATCATACCATCCAAGCAACAGCATCATACTAGCCAGAGGCTCTTGGAAATGAGAGTAATCAAGTCCTCATCCTCTGCCCTTATACAGAATGTGCTATTCCCAGCTCATGCCTTGCTTGACAGGAACCTGCCTGCCCTATCTGTAGAGGTCCTAGAGTTAGAAAGACCCTATTCTACCAATCTTTAGTGAGATATCTTCTCATGGGCCACAGGATGCTGAAACTGTTAAGGAACTGGGAAAATGAAGAAAATATCTCGGTGTTGTTTATCAAGCATGCCATAGTATGAGCATGCTGCAATTAGGTGCCATAAAAATCAGGAAAATGTAACAATACACTTCTTTAGTTTTGAAGATCTGAATAAGTCACACCTCAGAGAGAAAGATTTTTAAGCCCCAGCTGAAGCATTTTAAGCTCTTTTATAGAAGTATTTTTTTGTCTTCTCAATTCACAGGTTTCCTTTCCAGCTTTCTTGGTTTATTCTAAATTAATAACAGGACTGTCTTATACCTATTCTTCCTCAAGAAGAGAAAAAAAACCAGGGAACGACTGCCAAATCTCACTAGCTATATAGAAAAATTATGCTATCAGCTCAAAATTGATGTCAAATTACTTCATCCCTTGAAGGGAGGAAAGGTAATAAGTTTTGGAGTCACAGTCCCTAACTGAGCCAACCAATCAAGATTAATGTTATCTTCTGGGCTTCAGGATGTAGATTACTCCAAGGTAATTGATTGTTGTAATTCCACCAATTCATACTGAGAACAGGCCATGTTTACAGTTGAAATATGGAGTTTATAAACAGTGTTCTGCCCAGTTTTGGAGAAAGAAAAAAAAAATAAAAATCAAACCCAGTTATGCTACCTCAGTATTAGTATTTTTTAAGAGCTAAGGAACATCTGCTGAAATGTCTGTGTAATTGTCAGTCCATATAGAAATAGTTCATCATGGCTGCTCACTAATTTTCCTTGTGTTCACAATTCTGAATTGTTGGTAAATCTTAACATTTGCAAGACACTTCTGCAAACAGCATTCTTTCTATGCTCCTATATTAGTCACTGCAAATACCACTTAATCATTGACTATACAAATATGGCACATGGGGGCATAAGTAATCATGTATTACAAATTAAAAGTGAAATGTCTATTGCTCTTGTATGGGCTGCTGGTATATTATTTTTTTGCCTAAATTCAAATTCTCTCTTTCTTATGAGTAGCAGTAAGCAAGTTGCTTATAATTATTATTATTATTATTATTATTATTATTATTATTATTATTATTATTATTATTATTATTATTATTATTATTATCTATTTATTTTTCAGTGAAATACAGAAACTACAAAGATCAGAGTCTCATTATGAATGGTGAAATCACAGTCTAAGAGGCAGATTAGAACTGCTTCACATCATGGATGTTCTAGGAGATTCCAGGAATTTTACATCCTGTTCCTGGATGTTACTTTCACCACATCTTCAGGTCCTTAGGAGAGGGCAAGACAGTCTCTTCAGCATCTAGCTAGTTTTGTAAACCTCTTTTCTCAGTGAAGAGACCACAGGCAGGATTTATTCTACATTCTTCTAGTTATCCTACATCCTTTCTCAGTCTTTCAGAAGATGTTGCATTGTAAAGAAAAAGGCAATTTAATTTTCTGTTAAAAATTAAAAACAGTATTTAGGTATAGCTGTACTGTGGGGTCCACAGTCAAGACTGCTTTGAGTAGCTAGTCAGCAGCCTTTATAAGAGTCCTGATCCACATCTTTTTAGTAATTTATATATCTATGCAGCTATATATATTTTCCAAGATGAAGATGCCCAGTTAACTTTCAAAAAGCATTGCCGTTTCCAGTGGTTTACCCAAAATATCATAATGCTCCATATTACAACTGAAGTGGCACAGAAAGATGCAGTCACTGCTCCCTTATCTCCACTTCTAATGCAGATAATGATGCTGGTCTGTATGTGGTTACTTGGTATTAAGCTGTGGTTTTTAATATTTGGTAATAATAAATGCTTAAAAGTTTATTTTCTCAGATTCCTTTAAAATATACCTATTGATAGCTGAAAATTTAAGTTCGAGAGGAGGCAAATGACCATCATCCTTATGATCTTGTGTTGCTTATCTTTACTGCAACATCTTTGCTGAAAGTATGTCAGTTTCAAAATTTTCCAAGTATTTAATGTTTTCTAGTGAGCTAATTATGTCACTTGCTCATGGCTCACAATTACTTCAGTTTACATACATCAAAATATGTCTTAGGTTTCAAAATAGTTAACTTACAGTCTTGTAATTTGGAATAAGTAATTTTTCTCACAAAAGATACTTTACTGACAAAAGTCAGGCTGATTCTAAAATATCTGCTAGAAACAGCTGCATGATGGTATTTAATCTAAAATAAAGGTGAGTAAAGCAAATGATTTTCTGGAGTTTGGGGGTTTTTTGGTAGTCTTGTTTGTGTTTTGAGGTGTTTTTGTTACTAAAACAGGATCTTATGCTAGGCAAAGAAGTTCTGAAAGAAGTCTACACTGATATGTCAGTTCTCTAGCTGTAGGGAGCATATGTTAACAATTTTAAGATCCCAAATGCAACTGTGACTATGTCTAAGTTGTATCTGTGCTCAAAGATGCAAATATCAGATGGAAAGGAGAATAAAGCCTGTCAAATTTGTAAAGCACTTGGATCTCTCTCCCTTGGCTCCTATTTTTTTTTTTTCTAAATGGAGGGAGGCATAAAAACTTACTTTTGTTTTTAATAAGTCTTTTCACTGATTATTCTCACATTTACATTGCTGCCTCCAGTAAGGAGGAGGCACATGAGAAAAAAAAAAGTTTCTTATGACCTTTTCTGTTCTGGAAAAAAAAGCCTAAACCAACCTGCTCATGATTTGTCATCTTGTTTACAAGTTAGCTAAGCTTTGCTTTTAAAAGGAGCTCCTCTTATGATTTTATAAATTATGTTTGAAGGCAGTTTTACTTCTGTCACTTGGTGCAGCTGTGCAGGGAATATGTTGGAGAATTTGATATAGTATTGACATTATTTTATGAAAGCAGTGTCAGGTTTTATTTGTGCAGATGATAGCTAAGAGACCCAAGTGACTGGCAGCTATTACTGGGAACATCAAAGAACATAAGCAGATGGGAATGAAATACACCCAAATATAGGACGAAAAAGTTATGCCAATTTGTTGTACATTGTGTCAAGACATAAGGCATTTAATGGCATTACAAATTTCTAGACCAGGTGTATTCTTTTAAACTGGATACTTTTAAACTGGCATGTATAGCTAGTTTAACCTAGGGGAGGGGGAAAAAGTGAACAACAAATAAAAAAAAAACGTGGCTGTCCTGATGACTTCTTCACACTGAGACACCCAGCATCTCTGCAGATAGGACAGCTGTTCCAGAGCACCTCATGAGAATTTTATTCACCAAATGTACAAAACTAGTACCTGAACTATGAGCATGGTTATTATGTGGATGGCATACAAATTAGTAAGTATCTGTGATTTACGATGACTACTGAGTCAAATCCATTCTTCAGTGTGTGTGTTCCAGAAGTGGCAGCATGTTTGATCCTTCAAGGATCTCTCTCAACTCTTCCTATATTTTCTTCAGAGGACTGATGCTACTCAGCTGCTTTTGGAGTTACAAAGAAAGAAGGAGATGCATTTCCAATCTGTAACTGGACAGGAAAGAGCTGTAGGATCTATGGCACTCAGGTATTTTATCTAGTGAGCAGCTGCACATGAAGTCTTGCCTTGCTTTGGCTAGGCTTTGTTTCCATGTTATATGGACACAGGAACGAAACTTCACACACCTCAAATATCATAATATTTCTGGCCATTGTAATGCCACCAGACAGTAGAGGAGGTCAGAAATGCAGTAATCTTATTCTTCTTGGATGCTTTTTTCTTCAATGTTCCAAACAATTTTACATTGTAAAGTTTCATATTTGTGTACAAAACCTGCATGTCGCTGCTATAAAGAATTTACCATGGAGGTATAAAATACGTTTCCCAAGCCTGTGGCAGTGTAAGTACTAATGAAAGAATATGAACAATTTTTGTGTGTTGTTTGAACAAGCAACCATAAAGAGATAACAAAAGTTATCACAACAGGAAAGCAGCTGGAGTCAATTTTCAAGGCAAGCATCCAGTCTTATCCTTCTTAATAATCTACTTCAAATAGTGATGATACAGGGTTATTTAGAAGATCAAGTGAAGGGAAAGGAAAACGAACACGATGATGTTTCAGATACTCTAATGAAAATTAATTTTTAATTTTTGGAATAATGAAACAAAATAGTTATACTGAAACAAGACTACGTTCCTGTGTAGAAAAAATGGAATTCACAAAATACTAATAAATATACAGAAATGTAATGAGAATATGGTGTTACTAGGAACACATGTTGTGTGGCTTACATTAAGCATAGCATTCAAATCTCATAAGGGAGTATTAAAAAGAAGGTATGACTTTCATATACAAACTCATATACTTGTTTTTCATTTAACACTTTTTTCTTTGAAACCAGAAGCACCTGAAATGTTTATTTTAAGTATGAAGACTTTTATCCCTTAACATGGCAGAAGAAGCTGACATTCAAAAAAAAACATTAAGTATTGCTGGACTGAACTTGGTTTGTAGTAACAAGTACTGTTGTTGATAATACTCTAGGGTCAGAGAACCAAAAATTGTGCTAAATATTTAATATTCAGAATTAAATGATGGACTGGATTGATGAAAGGAAGATGAATACAAATTTTTTCATGTACTTTGATGTTTGTAACAGTGTTTATATTTATATGCAAGGAGAATATTGAAGAGACTATTGAGAATATGCAAGAAAATACTGAGAATCAATGTATTTTCATATTAGGTCTGGTAGTGAGTCAGAACAATGTAAATATCTTCTATTTTTGTTTTATTTATATAAAGTACAGACTAACTGAGCATCAGCAAAATCAAAATGGTAGTACCACCTAGTTGTAAATTTAAGGCTGACATGTTTATAGCTCATGATTTGTTTTATGGGATCAACAAGGAACTGATTTGTTCTTTTAAACTGGTCACATGAGGCAAAGCCAGCCATGATATATCACAAATTTATCAAAATTTATAATTTTATTTACATTTGCATGAAATCTGAGTGTATATTACGTATAACCTGCTGTTTATCTTGTTGTCAAGTCAACCAGTTGCAATTCTGGCAATACATTTATTATAACATTATTATTGTATTTTTACATAATCATTGCATTATTGCATTATTCAGATTATAATATAATAATAAATATATAATGCATTATAGTAGATGATAACACTGGCTATAAAAGTGTCCCCTTGATATGTATGATCTCTGACATTTCTAGTTGTATTCTGGTTGTGTGTGTTAAAACCACAGAACAGTTTTTGTTCAGCTGTATTCAGCTGTATTGTATTTCAGCCTCAAGATTTTTGACCAATGTTTGAAGAAGAAGGGATATTTTGAAATAAAATATGTTGACCTGACCAGAGCAAATAAGCCCCATCTCTTAAATCCTCTCAATTTGCATGTAGTAAGGAGATAGTTCAGCAAAATGAAGAAGGGGAGACCAGGAGTGCTGGAAACAATGATACATGGATTCCTGGGAATCTAAAGGATGCTTCCTAATACAGTCCAAAAGTCTCAATTGATACCTCTGCTTTGCAAGAAACCTCAGATCTGGCAGAGAAATCCTCTGTCCAGTGTCATTGTTTTAATGTGAAGGAGGTGAAAGTTGGGAGAGGTAAATTGCAGGAGCTGACTAAAACTGGTGAATAGTCAGCCAACCATGTTAAATAATTTGTTGGAGAGAAGATGAAGTATGTTACCTGCTGAGCACTTATTTTCAATGTTCGTGTCTTCTTCTGTGACTTGTATACAGTTAATCACTTTGATTATGTTTTCAAAGGGCACTCTTTTAGGTTTTCTAGTACAAGCTGAGGCTTGATGCAACAGTGATCTCAAGAAAGCTGATATAATATATCAAGGAACAAAGGCTGCCAGGAATGAGATGGTCTGTGGGAGAGGTTTATAGATTCAGTGAAGAAGATCAAAGCTATCCATGCTGGTTAGTAACTGTCAAAGGCAGAGCAGTATCACAAAAGAAAAGCATTACTTGCAAATCAGGTATTTCAGCCTCAACACTGAACAGCACTGGTTCCTGATATGGGGAATGTGTAACTGTGGGAAGAAAGGCATCTGCTCTCCCACTGCTGAAATATATTGAAGTCTAGGATGCTCAGTGACACTATGGCTATCATTTCCAAAACCTTATGGAAGGAATAATTAGGTCATTGGTAACTGCTAGGGCTCTCCTACCTGGTGTTCCTTTTCCCCCCATTTCCCTGTGCCCCCAAATGTGGTCAAAGTGACATGAATCTGTACAATGCTTTTCCATGGAAACTTCAGCCCTTCCTTGAGGTCAGCATGTTGTACATCTTATGGTTGACAGGTTCTTGAGCAGAAAAATGTCACTGTCAGCTGAGAAGTTCAGAGTTGGCTTTGCCAGCAACTAAATCAGGAATATGCTGATTTTCAGCATTTAGAATGGATATTCAATCTCTGGTCTTCAGGGGGTCTGACAGAGTACTTTTTAAGCAATCACCAGATAAATGCCAGAACTTCCAAGATTCAAGTTTTCTAATGAAAACATCTGCCAAAATTGACTAGAAATATCAAAACAGGATGACCTCCGTGGCAGGGAGGAATGACGAGGAGGACTCCATTGATATCAGAGGGCTAATTAATTGCTTTATTATACTATATTATTCTATATTACATTACACTATATTACATTACATCTGAACTGAATCTGCCAAGCACTCAACTCTGCACACAACCGCCCAGAATCTAGTGACTGTCAGCTGACAGTCCTCACACACACACACATGCTTGGCCCTGATAGGCCAGGGAAACAAAACACCATCACTTTGGGTAAACAATCGCCATGTTGCATTCTACTTTTGCACAAACACAGGCACAGCAAATGATAAGAATTGTTTTTCCTTTCTCTGAGGTTCAGAGAATGTGAAACCCCGAAATATTCTTGGGAGGAATTGTGCCTTGCTTTTCTCTGTGAAGAGAAATGTGGCTACATAGAAATGCAATCTGCTTCCCACGGATGAGTGCTAAATTAGAGAAAAGACTAAGTACAAGAAACCAAAGAAATGGAAAAAAAATCTTTAAGTTATAGGGCACATATTCATAAAATCAAAAATTTTTAATGTCAGAATGTGTTAGGGGAGCACCTTGCACTTCTTGACTTTTGCTCTGACATTTTACACTGGGATGATCACAAAACATTCATGGTTGATTTTTTTCTTACCTGATATTGAAAGTGCTTTTGGAAACAAGCAAAACACATGGTATTTCTTCAGCTTGTGTGCAAATAACCTTTTTGAAACTGTAATAGTCTTGGCAATTTTTTGAATTATAAACCATCTTCAGTCTGGATGAAAAATTATCAGCTCCAAAAGAACAAAGTTTGACAGCCTCAGGCTATGTTCACAGAACTTTTCAAATACACAGCAGAATGAATTTGCTAAACAGCAAATATACCAAACTACACCTTAACAATGAACAACATTTTGTCCTGTTCTTTGCCCAATATCACCTCTAATACTGACTGAAAAAATTACTTCTTGAAAAATGCTTTTGGAGAAAAAAAATCCATTGCTCCTCAAATGTGCTAGCTAACATTTCTTTCATTATTTAACCATCTACTCAGATTTTATCAAGTGTTACAATATTTTGTCACAGAATATCATCACACATACGATATTCAGAACCAAAAATAATCAAAAGTCGGAGTACTAATAAATTTGGTAGCCATGTGTCAAATTTTAATAAGAAAACAGCATTATCTCTCCTTAAAGAGAGCTAAGAGGAATAATTTTGATTTTTAGCTGGAGTGTTTTAGATTGAGTATGTGGAGGGGGAAGGCAGAGATACATTAAAGAAAGCATGAGTCTGTCTTAGGATGTTATGTATTTTCTTTCCCAGGTATTTAAAGAAATGGAAACACACTTATCTGGGTGTTTTTAGGCAGAGAAACAGTACTGAACATTTAGAGAAATATTTAAAGGAGAATATGTCATCAACAGAAAATCAGAAAGGATCACTGAATAGGAAGAAATAAAGAACCAATCCAGATACTCCCGCTGCTGAGTCACTAAAGAGCTGACAGGAGTCTCACAGCAAAAACAGCAAAAACAGAGAGTTGTCTTGATTGTTTAAGAATTTTTATTCTTTTCAATCATCAGAGAGAATCATTTGTGATAGTGAGGTTTTTTACAGAACTAGGCAGCAAGGACTCACGCACTCTATTGTTAATTCCCATGTACTGAAATGGGAAGAGGTGTTCTTCTTTTGCACAGTAATTCATTCTGAGAGGTTTTTTGTGACTAGTTTTTTTGATTTAGATCTACTGAAGAAAGAGTTGAGAAGGAGCATGGGAAGACTGTGCCTTTGGTGCACTTGGAAGCAGTAGGAAATGTCACACAAACAGATGAGCAGTTTCAAAAAACCAGAAGTCATACAGGAAATTGATTTTCATCATACAATATCCTATGGAGTTCACTGCTAGGTTTGTTTCACAAGGACTTGCCTGAACATGCAAAGTATTCATTTTTGTTGTTATGGAGAGGAATATTTTCTTTCCAGAATCACTTCTGCTGTTTCCAGTCCTGGAGTGGTTCAGAGAAACCAATCTGTAAGCTGTCATACAATGTGCCTGACCCCACACTGGGTGGTGTGTCTTTATTTCAAAATTCAAAAATTATATATTACATATCTGTGCTTCTAGTCAGTCAGGACCAGGGTTCTTTGTGAGGTGCTTAAGTCCACTGATCTCCAAAGGTCATAATTTCCTTTCCTTCCTCTTTTATTTTGCCAATACCTAGCTGTAGCAATCTGAATGCCCAACACCTTGGGCAGAGGAGTTGAGCTCCGCTACTGTGCATTCCTTTGGGAGTATTTGAATGCCCTTCTCCCTTAACCCTTCCCAGTTTTGTCCCATACAGAGTTGTCTCGGTCTGGAGAGCCCCACACATGGTATTTGTGGGCTTAACAAGCCTTGCTGCCTGGAAAGACCCACAAAGAGAGGAAAGGCAGAGCCAATGCCTGGTGCTTGCTCCCTCCTTTTACTCTTCCTGGCAAGGAAGAGTAACAGGAAAACTGTCACTGTGTGTAGGGGCTGAAAGCCTGCCTGGCCTTATGTCAGCTTAACAGGGAAGTGTCTGGAGGTTCTCTGTGGTCTTTTGTCTCACAATGTGCTTTCTATTAGGATTTCTCAGGATGTGACACTTTAATTTTGCAGTACATTAATTTTCCTAGTGGTTCACTAGAAATGAAATACAAGTAATATAAAGGGTTTGTGAGGACAAATGCATTAAAGGGTTTACATGCAACAGTAGTGAGCAACAGAGACACAAAGACACAAATCCAGTGAATAATTAGATCAGTGTGAGATTAATTTCCTTATTCTTCTTCAAAATTATTGTACAGACCTTTACAGATAACTGCAATGACACTTGAATCTATGGATCAGGCTTCTGAAGCAGAAAGGTCAAAGCGCTCAAAGGGGAGCAAAGTTTTATACAGAAGATGTAACACCTCACTGGCCAGTTTCTGCCAGCCTTATTCAGTATTTGCTAGTGTTTATCCCTGCAAGTGGTCTTACTGCAACAGATGACTGTGGAATAACATCCCATTTGCTAGTCCATTTGGAAGAAATGGTTTAAAAAGAAATGTGAAATGAAAATGGCTTGTAAAGGTACTTAGAAATGTTGCCATCCAATGAAACATTTATTTCTTTTCTCCTCCTATGTACATAAATGCAAGGCAGCATGGTAGAGCTGCTGGTAGCTCTGTTCCCTAACTGAGGTTCACAGCTTAAGTTATTTCCACCATGCTACACCATTACAATCTGTATGACCACCACAGAGCTACTTGATCTTCTTTCTGTGTTACTTTGGGACTAAGTTGTTAGCTACTAAAGACTTACTGACATCCATTAAAGACATAAGAAGAATCTCAGCTGGAACATATTTAATGCCAGGAAGATTATCCATGTTTGTGCAACTTGAGATAAACTACCTTCAGTGGTTTTAAAAGAGATCAAAGCTCCTAGCTATTTCTGCTCCTAGAAATGTTCTTGCCTTTAGTCAGAAATGTGTCTCATACATGAGAGATGCACAGAGACTGGTTTTTAAGTTTTATAAACGTTGAGAAAGAACCAAAACAAATAATCAGAATTTTTCTGAATAAGCATCACATATCTAACAGCTGGTCAGCTGCATGCTGCAGTTACTAGTTAGATCCTATCTTAGAAGTGAGTACTTTTTCTGAGGGCACAAGTTAACCCATTAGATCCCAAAAAAATAGCTTTACCTCAAATTCTTGCTTTCTTGGCACAAAAATCAGCAATTTGAAAAAAATAACTATTTTATTATTCTTCACATATTTCAGAGATATTGAAATTTTTTTTTTTCTTCCTCGCCTGAATTCTAGCTCTGACAAATCTGATGAAACAGTAAGAAAACAACATAGGCTATAAAGCAAGAAGAGCATATTTCTGTGCTTCACCTTTGGAGAGGAAAATAGGTCAAGGAGAAGCTGGAGGGTTTGGGTGGGGAATCTGAATGATGATGGATGACTGCAAACCAACAAATCTCCCCTTAATTCAGGATGAGAATGACAGAGGCAGAAGCTTTCCAAGAAGGAAGGCAGAAAACAACTTTGACTCCATTTCTAAGCATACTATTTTCTATTACTAACCAAACACCTAATGCAACCTACTCCAGGGCTTCCAGTTAAGGGCTCTTGGCTTCTATTCCACTAAAGTCTTACATGGTGTCTCACAGCCCTGAGGTTCTCACTGTAAAAACATATCTGACTGTGTCTCTATATCTGCTAAATAATCTGTGTGCAAGTATACACATATGTTTAAAAATATGGTGGCTGGTGCATGCTAAAGCTCAACTTTCTATTGGATTTATTCTCAACAGATGAAACAGATAAAAGATGTGTGATGTGATCCACCTCACTCTTAGCTCATGTAAAGATCCACAATGATTTCCATGAGCCACAGATGAGCCTAATAGTACATCAGAATTTCAGGTTTTGTCTATACACTGTAATCAACTGCTGAGGAAAATTACCTTTCATGGTCAATTTTGATGTTTAGTCTGCCCCTTGTCCCCTTTGCAAATTGTTCCCATTCTTCTGGTACATTTTCAAGGAAAAATTCACTGTGCATCACCAGAATGTCCACCACAGCCTTTTTAAGAGATACTTCTACAAAATGTGTGTAAACATCTCTTGGTAAGTCTCAATTGGACTTGAAGAAAAGTCTTTTTTCCTTTTTTGTTTTTTGGTGTTGTTTTAGTTTTTTGGTTTTTAGGGTGTTTTTTGTTTTGTTTTTGTTTGGTTTGGGTGGGTTTTTTTTTTGTTTTTTTTTAGTTTTTTGGGTTTTTTTGGTTGGTTAGTTTTGGGAGGTTTTTTGGGTTTTTTGTGGTGCGGTTTTTGTCATCTATTTTGCTGGATAAATTTTCAGGTATCCACATAAAAATTTTCAGGTCATCCACATAAAAACACAATCCCATGACAGGGGCTACTGTCAGCAAATTGCATATGTTCCAGTCAAGGCAGTAGTAATATGGCCTGTGAACCGGTTTAATGTATGAGAGCAGGGTAGGACTTTTTTCCCCAAGACTGACAATGCATTATGAGATAAATGCTCATTTGAAAAGATTCTTTCATATTTTTTACCTCCAGACATTTTTAAAGACTGTTGTGCCTCACTGCCAGATTTCCAGAGGTAAAATGATACATCAAATTCAAAGTGATAGGAGAAAAGCAGTTACAGCAATTCACTACATTAATTTTTATTTCAGTTATATGGAAATAAATTCTAGCCTGGGAACTATATGAAATTGCTCAGGGTCACAGAATAACCCACTTCATGTGCACGTTAGAATGTTACAAGTTAAACATCCCTCTACTGTCCAATCTTTGCATGTATTTCACTCATAATTACTCTGTTTTTGGTTAAAGTACCACTAGGCAAGCCATTATATAGTTCCATCTAGGAAAAAACCCCTATTTTTTTCATGAAATTTTTGTCACTATAGTCTTTATTGTTGCTTGCTTTTGCTCACTCAGTGCTCTCAAAAGTCAGAATAATAGATTTCTTTCATTCGGGAGAAGATTTTTCTGAGGGCAATACTTTGCCTTTGCTGTTTAAAACCTATAAAATGCCTGCCCAGAAAGAATACAATCAATAAAACAGACACTGAACTAGGAATGGGTAATACCAATTTTAGTCTAAAAAGAAAAATAAACAAAATAGCTCTGCATTCTATGGCGTGTACATTTGTGCCTGTGGATGTCTGTGGTACTTGATGTTAGCTGAAACTTGTTGCTTTTCCCTCCAAAACAGATTTTGCTCCATCCTCTTTGTAGTTTTGTATCTTCTCATACTCCGTCCCTGAGATCTAGTAGAGCAATTGAACCCTCCTGCCCCTCAGCTTTATTGCAGAAGAAGAATGAATGGGTGAGTTACCAGGATGTGTCACTACATTGCTTTAGTTGCCTCAGGTATTTTTGCAATGAGATTTTCTTTATGATGTGTAAAACCAGAACTTTGTAGGTGCAAATGAACTATGAATGTGCTTGGAAATGAAAGATTTTGTGAATGTGTCAAGAAAGTTGGAAATTAAAATAAGAAAAAAGTGGCAAGGCATGTTTTATGTAGACTTTGATTGTCCAAAAGGGGAAAATCTGTAAAGTAAAATTATTGATTAAAACCCATCTCATTCTTCCATGCAAGCAAACATACTTTAGTATGTTCTCAATGGATCAGAATCTATATTCCTCAGTGTGGGAAAACAGAAGCAAAAACCTTGCTGCAAACACACTAAATGGTTTTTGACCTGATGGAACAGTTATGAGTAAGGAGCCCGGTGTTTGGTGTGCAAGGATGCAGATCAGATACTGACAGGAAACACTTTATTGTTGAAACCATGACAGAAGCATTTGAGGGGTACAAATGACAGACACCCCTCTCATATCTGCCACTCAAGCCCTTAAAAAGGTCTTGCCAGCACAAGAAAGAAAGAGACAAATGGGATTTTTCTGCCCAAAAATGTACTTTGGTATGAGGTTGTTAAAAGAAATGCAATAACCCAGCCAGGTACAGAGTTGTGGCAGAGTTCAGAAAGTCACAAGAACTATTTAACAGCTGACAGCAAAGGAATCTGTTCCAGAAAGCATGGCCTGCTTATATGCTAATATGCTATATACATTTTCATTGTTTTCAGCTGATCCTCACAAAATTTAATAACTTTACTTTATATCTGATATAAAGGTATCCAGATATGAAGGATCAGCAGTGGAATTCTTTAAGAATCAGTGCTGGAAGTGGATTTATTGAATCACCATTACAGAAGCACCATCATGGACCTGGAAAATAAACCAACAATGAAGTCTCAAAATCTGAGAGGATGCAGAGATGTCTCAAACAATCAAAGTCCTTCTAAAGGGCTGCAGAAAATCCCTCTTCAGTAAAGTGTGATTCCATTAGTAAAGAAGTAGCAGATGAGCTTCAGTGTAGCCAAATGTAAGGCAAAGGGAAAACAATCTAAACTCTGTTTACCTGCAGCTGAACTCACTATTGGTAGTTACAGCTCAAACTCCTGGGGTTGTCTCAGCATATTGTGCAAAAATAGGCCAGAAAAATTAGAGACTTCTTTAGAACAGCATAAGTAAAAACATGGGAGGGACCATCATTTTGCCACTGTACACAGCCTCAAGGTACCCTGCCTCAAGTATTGCACAGGATAGTAAGAGAAGGTGCGTAAACTAAATGGTCTAAGAAGGACAGGACATCAAACATCTATTAAGAGACAATACCTTTCCATAATCATAATGTTCTGGATTGGTGTATCTTTTCAGGAGTAAATAAACATAAAACACCTGCCTTAGGAAATTTAAAATCCAAGTGACAGCAGCTTTTAATGACATCATTATTATCAACTTTCAAAGTGGCATTAGGTTTTTTCCTATAACTTTGCCTGAAAGTTCAATAAACTATCCAAACAAGAAAGTGTCTAACCGACATTTCTCCCTACTTACAATATTAATAATATACCAAAATAAAATCTGAGAGAGAGAACACTCATGTTTTATACCCAGGTACCTCAGTTGGTTACCAGAGGAACAAAGAGGAAATTTTTTTTGAAAAAAATGGATAAATACTGCTTTCTGTATCTTTTAAGGTGCATTTCATTCTGGCTTTTCAGGTTTAGCCAGTACAATGTATAAATAAGTATGGAATTTGCCATGACATTTCAAGTTAGATTCCTAAATATAATAATCAAACACATGCTATAGCATCATAAACAGACATAAGTAATTGGAGAAAACAAAAATTATTGCTCCAGCCAGGAGAAATAAGCCAATGTCCAGGCACAGAGAAATTGTTGCTTGTCAGAATGGCAGCTGGCAACTTTGCTTGTTTCTACTTTTTCTCCAGCCAAATTGCCTATCATTTTGGGCTTTACATTTTATTAGGAATTGCAGCCAAGGGGGATATTCAATATTTGGCCCAATTTTTCTAGGCTGTTAAAAAAGTGGATCACTTGCCATCAACAGAAAAGAAAAAAAACATAAATGCTTTAACCTATGGCTCTTGCAAGAAATATTAGGAGCTATGATTGCTAAACAGCAGGGACAAGTTCTTGATAATGGTATGGAAAGTCGTTTTGATACGCAGAATGCAAACTCCCTTCCTGAGCAACCTGATGAGCACCAATAATTTATGCTTTTTTGGGATCAGAGAAGCAAAATCAGTTTTACTCCTGTCTCAAAAAGAAATATCAGGTGTGTGGTAGAGAAAAGACTTAGGTCTGTTACTACACACATGCATATTCATGATTATTTGGGGTCAATGTCAGCACAGAGGGAGTTGAAGGGCATTAGAGGGAATTTTGAAACAAAAGTGGAGTTACCTTAAAAAGATATAAAAAGGAATGAAAAGCAGTAGTGGAGGTTGAGAAACCCTGGAGTGATGGCAGACCCTTGGTGTAGGAACCTTGCTATGAATGTCATGCCTGGCTGGCAGCATGGGCAACGTGTGTTGCTTGGTGTCATGGGAACTGTCTCACCATCCAGACTCTGTGGAGCTGCAGGGTCACACATGGGACCAGAGAGCCCACAACAGCCATGGGAGAGAGCAGGAAAAATGGAGCAACCCATTGAAAGGATGAGAACCTGCCAGCACAGCTGCAGTGGGTGAGGGTGAGAGCAGATGGGGCGTGTGCCCATGGCATGAGAGCACCTGTGTGTGGGTGGGATTAGAGCTTCTTGTGATTGATGCTAGAAAGGTGTTCCAAGAGCTGTAGGTGTTTATTAGCATTTCATAATTCACTGATTTCCAGTTTATTATCAAACAATCATAGATTGGGTTGGGCTAGAAGGGACCATTAAAGCTCATCTAGTCCAATCCCCTTGCAATGAGCAGGGACATCTTCTGATAGATCAGGCTGGTTAAAGCCATGTCCAACCTGATGTTTCCAGAATGGAGCATCTACCACCTCTCTGGACAACTTGTAAAAAAATAAAATGCTTTCACTGCAGTTATTAAACCAATAAACCAATAAAAAATTTGGTTAAACTATAGGTTAAACTATAGGAATTGTGCAGATTTTTCCCTGAGCCAAAATTCTGTTGAACAGCATAGGAAATCTATTGAATTCATTAGGAACAATAAAGGCTGGGGTCATGAACTTAAGTACTTGCTGTAACTTATGAGAAAATGAGATGTGCATTACTGCATTACTGGTACCTTTGGTGTGTTGGCAGAATGGCACAGAGTAGAAGAGCAAGGCAGGAGGGAATAGGGGCTCAACACTGACTTCCTGCTGGTCCTAGCCCCAAGACAAACTAAAATAACTGTGAAAATCATAATATCTGTCCCTGGGACAGGGATCTGTTAGGACTCGTACAGTATAACAGGGTTAAATTGCATTCTGAATTAGCTAAAGCAAAGAACAATATAAGAAAACTCACTGTTTGTGCTTCGTGTACCCAATTGTGTGACAACTGCTGACTGCACTCTGAGAGGGGAGTGAGGCAATTAAAAGGGGAGGGTGAAACTTGGCAGCCAAAGGGATGTGTAGCTGGCTAGAAAGAAAACTGAACATGTTCACAGGCAGCTGCAGAGTGCGCTGAGTCTTGGAAAGCCTGGCAGGCTGAGATGAAAGGCTACTGGCACCAAAAGAAACATGGGAACAGGTCTGGCAAGCCTGAGAGGCAGTACCTTCTGAGGACTCAGATCCAGAAATGTGGAGTGGATATATCTGCAAGTCCAAGGATGATGATGATGATGAAGAGTGCAGTGTAACCCCTATCCAGACACAAAAAAAAACCCCAAAAAACCAAAAACTACAAAAAAACCTGGCCATCACCACTGTGGGGAAGAGAAAGAGGTGAATTATGTATGGGTCTTCAGAGTGAATATATTATTCAAATGAAGTTTAACACAACCATGGAAAAAAGTGATTTCATACTATGATGTCATTTCACAAAAATAGATCATTACTAGGAATAATGGAGGGCTAGGGGATTTTATGAAAAGCATGAGAGATGTCAAGTACTCACAGTGTTTCAGAAGACCTCAAAGAAGATGGGAAAACTTCCATCTCTAAAACTAATTAAAATTTAGAGGCAAAAAGGTGAAAGTGATGTTATTGTGCTAGAAGGTATGAAAGTCTTAAAATTAGAACATGGATTGGAAAAAAGAGCATTTGATGACATCAGTAAAGCAGTTTTTGATCTGATACATGATTCCTTATAGAACTCATCATGCTATAAAATACAGAAACAACTCTGTATGGAAATGCAGGTATCTATGTCTCATGTAATTACAGGGTAGACCAGGAGGCACTGGATGGACTGCCAAGGAAAGGTAAGTCATGTGTCTTATCTGAAATTATGAAACAATGCAGGTGTCATCTGTAGTGATACTTTGAAGACTTAGAAATAAAATAAAACTCTTTTGAGACAAAATTATTTTAGAAGGTAATATAAAGGCTGGTCTTTATTGGAGGCCTCCAGGAACAGATATGGAAAATGCCGACAATACCCACCCCCACATGGGTGAATACAGTTTTATAAGCTTAGCAAATTAGCATAACTGACAAAAATAATCAATTTAGAAGGTCAAATGATGAAGTAATTTCCCCTTTTGTTTCCACCTCTCCTTTAGCCTCCCCTTAGATAGGAACTAAACTTTATTCATGAAAATGTGACTTGAAGAGCTGGTTTCAACCTTGGCTCCCAGGAAGAACCAAGACAGGATAGGGGCTTTGGGTCCCCTGGCATTTGGAGTCTCAGGAATGTGTTCTGTCTTTCTGCCTGTCAGGGTAGGGAAAAGGATGGAGAAAAGTACATGAACTAGCTAGAAATGATATAGCTGTAAAGCGATAATCTACGGAGCTACGAATATATATGAAGTAAATATAAAAGCAAAAATCATTCTGGCATCAGTAGGATCAGTCTGGAAAATAAATGCAGGGATAAAAAGCACTTAAGTCTCCAGAAGAGATGGTTAAAACTACTTTTACTACAACACAGTGAAATGACTTAGCTGGGGGTGTCTTTAAGGCCATGATTGTGCCCTTGTCAGTTATACACATTGAGTATTGGCTTAAGAAATTGTGAGGTATGTGGGAATAAAAAGTGGCGGTATACACACACTATGCTAAAATTATTTGGTTAAATTATACAAACAGGCAAACAGGGAAATTTTCCCCAGTGACATTAACCCACTACAGTTTTGATGGTTGTTGTGAAGAGTGCTTTTTCCTTTTTAATTCTTTGCATGCATTGTGTGGAACAGTATCGTGCCAAAACTGACTAAGGAGAAAAAAGCCGACAGGAAGAAACACAGCCCTGTCTCCTTATGCAAGTCTGGCCTTAAGCATGGTCTATTTTCCTCTCTTCTGTGACCCCTGGACCACTTTCCAATCCAATCAAGAAAATCAAGTTACTCTGAGTAACCCTGATCCAATGCCCACTGCACAGGCAGACACAAGCATGTGTGTGTGAGTTCACACATTCAACACGAGCAGCAAAGTCATTCCCTTTGGAAATGATAAAACACTTTTGAGAATACAGATGCAGAGGAAATTCCTGCATGGATTTTCCTTCAGGTTATGAGATAATGATTTCTTTTCCCAGGAAGTATCTCAGCATCATACTCATCATTTCCCACCATGATGGTAACAAGAGCACAGAGGGGTAAAAGTGAGTTTTGGCCTCTGATTTTATTCTTCTTCTCAGGCCTAGTGTCTAGCCAGTCTGAACTTGGACTATTGCAAGAATGAAGAATGTAAAGCTTATCCTAGCTGTAATGAGATGGAAATGCATTCTTGACTCATGTATTTTATTTAGATTGTATTGACCATGAAATCCTATCTTTCCATGGGGACTGTCAATCATGGATTTACATTGTGTAATGAGAAAGGAACGGTTGTTTTGAAGGATTTCTCATAAAAAAAACACCAGCTACAAAACACAAAGGAGAAAAAGATAATATTATAGCTAAATAATGAAAAAATACCAAAAAATTCCTTTCTCAGTATGTCAAGGTCAAATGAAATAGCTACTGTGAATTCAAGTTTAAAAGTAGGTTTTCAGTTCAGGACTTTTGTCCACCAGTTTCTTAAAATGATTTTCTTGTACAGAAGACAAGGTTTGCCCTAGGTTTTGGGCTTTTGTTAAAATGTATAACGTTAGAGTTAGTAATTAAAATTTTCTGTCTTCTACTGGTTGACTATCAAAATTTTGCTTATAAACTGGGCAGGGAAAGCACATGAGTTTATCCAGGCATGCAAACCTGACAGGTGTAGGTTCATTGTCACTGTGCAGCTTCAATATACATTTTAGAAAGATACAACAGCATATCACTCAGTGTTTTGTGTTGGGTTGACCCTGGCTGGATGCTAAGTGTCTAGCAAAACATTCTGTAACTCCCCTTCTCAGCTGGGCAGGCAAGAGAAAATGCAACAAAAGGCTTGTGGGTCAAGATAGGGGCAGGGTGAGATCTCTCGCCAGGTGCTATCATGGGCAAGACTGACTTGACTTGTGGGAACTAGTTTAAATTAAATTACCATATTAGAGTACGGAAATAAAACCAAATCTTAAAAGCATCTTTCTCCTACCCTTCCTTTCTTCTTCAAATTAATTCCTGCCAATTTTCTCTCCCTCCTCTCCACCAGATGCCCAGGGGGCAGAGAAAGGGGACTGTGGTCAGTTCATAACACATCATCTCTGCAGCTCCTTCCTCCTCAGGAGGAGGTCTACTCACACTCTTCTCCTGCTCCAGTATGGGCTCTCTCCCATGGGAGACAGTCCTCCACAAACTTCTCTAATGTGAGTCTTTTCTGGAAGTTGCAGTTTTTCCCAAACTGTTTCTGTGTGGGTTGCTTCTATGGGATACTGTCCTTCAGAAACAGGCTGCCCCAGCATGGATCCCCCTTGAGGTTACAATTCCTGCCACTAAACCTGCTCCAATGTGATCTTTTCTCTCTTCAGGGCCACAGGAAGCTGCCAGAAAGCTGCTCCAGGGGTGGTTTTCCAGTGGGTCATAGCCTCTTTCAGGCATCATCCTGCTCCATGGGCTGCAGGTGGATCTCTGCTCTATCACGGACTTTCATGTAGAACAGCTCCCTCACCATTGCCTTCACCATGGGCTGCAGGGGAATGAGTCTCTGCTCCAGTGCCTGGAGCGCCTCTTCACCCTCCTTCCGCACTGCAGGACTGGTTTTCTCACACATCCTCACTCCTCTGCCTGCTGATATCTTGCAAATTTATTTTCTCACTTCTTGAATATGATATCCCAGAGGTACAACCACTGTAGCTGCTGAGTTCAGCTTTGGGCAGTGGTGAGCCCATCCTGGATTCAACTGGCATTGGCTGTGCTAGACATAGGGAAAGCTTCTGGCAGTTTTCTCCTCTTCACCTCTGTGACCCCTCGCCATGCAAACACAATACACCTGTAAACCTGCAAAGGAAATGCATTTCTTTAAATGCTCGAAGCCTTAACGTGATTCTGATTTTAAGCCCAGAGCATGTAGTCTAGTACTAAATTTATTCCAAGTCTAGGGTTCAGCCTATGTCCCCATCATCAAGATAGTAGTAGTTATTTTCTTTTCACTTTACAGAAGTTCAAGGGACATTCCCAAATTGCTGCCAAGTATCTGGATGCTCATATTGAGCAATCAGTAATCAAAGTGAAAAGGTGCAAGTAATTTTTTCTTGTTTCGTATCCTTTAATATTTACTTGGCTTTAGATACTAACATATAATCCAAAAATAATTTATATGCTGTATTTTTAAAAAAATTATTAAATGTACATTTGTCCAGCTTTTGGTATTTATATAAGAACAGTTGAATAAAGTGTCCTTTCATATAATCTAACAGGACTTTGCATGACATATTATGCTTTGAAACTTAATTTTACAGTATATTTTCTCTTATGCACAAATCCAGTGGCTTGATTTTTTTTTCTTATGTATGTCTTGATCATTATTTATGATTTTATTTTCAACTTTTCTTTGAAATCTCTTAAAACCCACTGATCCAATTTCTACAATGGTTTAAACAGACAAAGAATCACTGGTTTCAAGTGATGCTGTGCCAGTTTATTTCTGAAGAGAATTTGGGCGAGATAAAATTAAGCTTCTTTTTTCTATGTTGATTTTCTAAATGATCAAAAAGTAGTTTTATTATAATCAAATATCAGAGCCTGACTGTCAGCTCTAAGACAACAAAATTATTGCCATTCAGTGAAGCAGAATTAGTCCCTAAATGGAGCTCTGTACCTGCACTGTTTTTGCCATGTATTCTTGAGTAAGAGGTCTTGGTCCACCTTTGCAGAGCTCAAATGGTCTTTGAACCTCCTGCGGTTTTGTCCACAGTCCATGCAGTCTCTATCCCCGTTGACCCCTAAGAAAAGTTCTTAAAAATAACTGCTTGGATGTGTTTACTAAAAAAGCTCATGATTCAGTTGTTTCTTTTTGTCTCAATGTCTTTTCCATTCCAGAAACTGCAACCTGCTCCGGCTGCTCCAAGCTACCCAGGGGGCAAAGCTATCCCCAGCATGGAACTCACCTCCCCTGTCTGCTGTGTCCATCACAGGATGCTACTGGTGACATCTCCTCGGGTAAAACTCATCAGTGTTCACCCTAAAGTGTCAGCTGGCACAGTGAAAAGGATGTGCCATATCACAAAACACTATTTAGAAACCAAATTATAATGCATGTTAGGGAGGAAAACCAACTAAATCGCAAAATCACAAAGAGAACAGGATGTCAGACCCTCCATGCCATGCAAAGTCCTGAATATTTTCATTTGTTATTAATGTAAACCCTGCCACTGTCATCTCCCTGGTCCTGCTTGAGTTTTTCTCTGTGGTTGGGGTCACACAATATATATGTATCTAGGTATCTAGATTTATACATTTGTGTTTGTGCTTCAGGGTACAGGAGAATGGAAAACAAAGCCCAGATCGGCAGGAAAGTAGGATTTTCTGTCAGCTGTGTACTGTTTTCTCCAGTGGTACTTAAATCCAGCCAGTTGTAGTTGCCTTTACAGTTGGATTAATAAGGTAGGTTTTTTACCCCAGAGGATTTTATTTTGCAGGTCCTTGCCAAAGCAACTTCCAACTTATGTGTGGAAGCATCTGCCTGTCCTCTATTTACTGTCAGAACAATTTACAGTCAAGTGTAGCAAAACCTTCTCCCAGAACAATAAAAAAAATAAAAACCCCTCCCCTAACATGACACTAATATGGAATTATCACTGTAACAGTCTACAACTTTTCAATAATTCCTCCAAAGACAGAGCTAAAATTGGTTTGCCTGGGAACCAGCAATGCCTGTCTTTCATTCATTAAGGCATTGAAATATTTCCCCAGAAGACAAGGATTCAGTGATGAACAACTGCTCATTCTACTGAAATAAAGCCCAACATCTGCTTCATTCTAAGGACACTGGTATTTGCATTTGAAATTACAGTTAAATGGAAAGTATGCTATTTTCTGGCATAAAACATAATTCTAAAGATGTTGCAATTCAGTGTGCATTCTTTTTCTGGATTTTAATTGTGCTTATAAATTATATTCCTATTTGGTATGAAATTGTGAAACTTTTTACAGTATCTAAGTGGTAGTATGTCTCATAATGATCTGCCATAGGGATGGATCCTTTCCATTCTTCTAAGACACCTTTTCTAGAATAAGTATTCATTTTAGCTTTTTATCTGTCAATGTCTTAGGTGTTTGACCATGCACCAAAGGGGAAAGAACATGAAACAGATTGTATTCCAAGAATGTGGCCTCTGCCCTCACTAGTAGCAGGAAAACAAAAGAGACTCTTCTCCTGAAAGTTTGTTGAAAAAGCTGTGTCTTAAATAGCTGTTCTCCTGACTGAAACAAGAAAGAAATGGGAAATGGATGTAAGTTGAAGTTTCTATCTACTCTGAAGTATTTGAAGCACTTCTGCATTTAAATTGTAGGTACATTACAGACAGCCTATGAAAATGTTTCTTGTCCTTTTTTGTATACCTGCTGGCTAGTATTATTTGATTGCTAATTGCCTTATTCTGGCATAAGTGAGAAACAATAAATGCTCCATTTTTCCATATTTTTAAGTTTTCTTTGATACTGTATTAAAAAATGTCCTGCCCCCTTTGCCTTTCGAAGATATTAGAATTTAAAATTGTCAATGCTAGACGAAAAGATTCAATAACACTTGCTTAGAAAAGAGTATAGGACACAGATCTTACCTCTACAGATCTGTAGAGATAAGGCTAAACCAGTAGATGTGTTTCTTACTGGAAGATCCCCTATGGCAAAGCAAGCTTTCTATTCTGCATCGTGGGAAAATACTTTTTGGGTTAGGTCCTGAGGGCTGCAACAATAAATGGTGTGATTTGTCAGTCTTAATATCGTGGACAAGAGAAATTTTCCTTTCCATTGCTGTTGGTGATCAGTGTGCATGATAAATTATGATTAAAACGTGTCCTCCAACAACACTTTCCTTAGGGTTTTACTTGCATGTGACTTATTTCCAGTGAGATGGAGAGGAATGAAAGAAAAGATTTTGCATTTCAGCAGTTTAAACAGTTTCCAAGTAATGGCCATTTTATAATGAGAAAATGACACACTGTAACTTCAGTGATGGTATTTCTGTTTCTTTAGTGAATGGATTTACTTTTGTACAGCTAAAATAATTTACATGGGATGAAGCTCTCAGGGATGGTATTTGTGTAAGTTAATGATTTTATGAGAGTTATCTAGGGCTATACTTTCACATGTCATAAAATGAAGCCCTAATTCTTCCTAAGTTCTGGGTTGAAAAGAGGAGTTGGTGTCTTGTCCATCACTATTGTTGGTTAGAGTTTGTTAGAGTTTTTATTTCATCTTTTTCCTGTTCTCTTTTTAGTCTCTTTGTATCCATTTACCTTGCCTTACATCTTCATGCCAGGTTTGTTTTCTTTTTATTTTTTTCTGTCTGCTCTCCTTTTTTACCACAAGTGACCTTAAATGCACAGGTAATCCAATAATACTTTAGCTTTGAACTTTTGAACCAAAAGCCTTCAAGCTAGAGACAAAATATGATTCCTGTCACTTTTCTCTCCAGAGAGAGTTGCATAGGCAGTCTGTAACAGGCATGTAACTAAGAATTTTTTATTTCATTGGGTACTTAGGTGGTGTAAATCAGCATTTCTTTTCTACAAAAGTCAAGGGAACTCAAAGCAATTTGTATCAGGTAGGAGCTGAAAATTAAAAGCACCGTATTTTTAATGCTAGGGGAAATTTTCAAATACAGATATCCATATATTTGTTTCCCACAGAACAAACAGTGAGAACAAAATCAGGGGCTGATCCTTCTTGTAAGACTTGTATTTTATGCATCCTTTCTACTGTGCTATCAGCGTTCATGTACAAAAGGATCTATCCTCTGTCCCCTCCATCCCTCACCCCAAGGGATGCCCATAAATGAGCAGCCTACCTCATGCTTATTTCCCTTCACATATAAAATAATAGAATCATTAATGTTGGAAAAGACATCCAAAATCAAGTCCAGCCTTTGAGTGAGTACATTGAAGAGCCAAAAACCCAGCATGATTCCTTGTTGTACTAATGAAATACAAATACAAAATAACTCTCACAGGCATTGATGAGGTATGTTGAGAGACTGTAAAGTGCATTTTATTAGGAAAGCATTCAATAGATCATGAGTCATCTGGCAAACAGCCACATCTTTACATTAATGATCTTGGACCAATGCTAAATAAGTAATTGTGGCTGCTGGGTCTCAAAGGGAAGAAATATTATTTTAAAATTAATCAACTGAAATTATTATTTGACATGCCTGTTACCCTCTTTGTCTTCCTTATGATAAGTCCTTTGGACAATTGAATTAAGTTTGATATGCATCTAACTCACCTCAGTGTACAGATAGAAAAAACTTGCCATGTTTCTACTCCTGCCTGGTCATAACACTACTGTATTGCTTTATTTATGACAGTGTAATGTAAAAACCTCAGTCTATCCAATGCTAAGAAAATATTCCTTTAACCTTCCACATTGCTTTCAGTGGATATGTCAGCTAGAGTTTATAACTTTTCCTTTATCACATGTGACTCTAACCTGTTAATCAGCTCTCACATACCCTTTCTGAAGGAGAAAGGATTAACCTTTCAATATAATACAATTTTATCATTTTGAATCCTTTGGTAGAACAGGAATACAGAGGAAAGACTATCTGTGGACATCAATCATCTTCCTCTGATGATGCCAAGAGCTGGTACCTTATTTTTTAAGGATAGAACTTAGGCAATCACAAAGAAATGAAAAGTAAAAATCTCTTGCATATGGAAGCCCAAGAAAACATTGTTTCACTAAGTCAGAGCTGAGTTTCATGTATTCAGTCTTCTGATTGCACAGGAACTCCTCCAGAGCTATTTGCATAGCACAACTCAGAAAGATTTGATAGATATAACTCATTCTGAAAACCATTTCTTCCAGTGAGGAAGTAAAATGAAGAATAAATCATTATACTGTAAATCCATTCACTACAACTGCCCAGCAACTTTCCTCCTTGTCTTTATAGACAGGTGGGCTCAACTTGGTCTGCAATCCCTTCCTCTGGAAGCCTATTCCTTTCTAATGACTAAGCCTTGACTCCAAGTTTAGGCACCTTAAAAAGGTTAATTTAATTCAATTTTGATCTCTTAATTAATGCTTCTGCCCAGGGGTGTGTTTACTTTAGCTGGGCAGTACTACACTGGAGACCAGTCCCTGTTGATCACAGCATCCACACCCCTTATTCAAGTGAATCATTTAGGTGAAGAACACCCCTATATTTAATACCACAAAGGGCTGTGAATAACTTTTGTTAGGTCACATTTTTCTCACTGACATGCAAATGCACTCATGTTTCTATCCAGTATGCCAAATAAATTATGCTTTGGTTTGGAGATCTGCATCAGAGGTCTCCATACTACAGAATAAAGGAGGAATAAAAATTTCACACATTAATCATTGTCCTGATCTCCACCCCTCTCTTGTTCTAAATTTTCCTGCTCCAAAATATTTCTCTTTTTTTCCCCCTTTGGTTATGGTTGCAGTCTGTCAGGGAGAAATACACTAGTTTATGCTTTGAATCCTTTTCTTGTTTAAAAATGTGATGGTTTTTATACAGATTATTCCTGCAGGTCTTGATTCTCCATGGATTAGTACAAGTACTTTAAAGAGCAGCTCATAGCCAGCTCCTGTTTCATAGGGCAAGGATCTCTATTTTTTTGGCTGCCCTTTTTTTACATTTAATCTCTTGACAGGGAACTATGGGAATGCTTGCATTTTTATGACTCTCAGATTGGTGCTGAATCTCTTCTCTTGTCCTTCTTATTTTTTTTATCTATTGATGGAAAACATTACATTACAATAAAAGTCTACTGTTGGGACAGCTCAATCCTGTTGCAATTTTCCTGCAGTTTTTCTTTAGTAATATAGCTATTTAAAAAAAAAAAAAAGCAGCTCAAACAATCTGAATAACACAATGAGAAGTTTTGCTTTGCAGATGGACATGCAAAGCAAAACTTCTCATGTTTTGAGATGAGAAGCTTCTCTAAGGGCTGGTAAAATTTCAAAGTTTTACCAGCCCTTAGAGAAGTTTCTCATTCTGAGACACTGGATAGAAATGCAGGTGTTGCTTCCCAAGCAGGAAAAATAACACATTTCCTGGTATGAGAGGTGAAAAATAAAACAAAAAAATGCACCTGCAACTGGATCTATGGATTTTCCTTACTAAATCAGAAATGCAAATTTGCTTTCTAGAGTATATTCCCCAAGACTTCTGTCAAGAAGTGTCTCATTCTGAAAGAACACAACAGGTACAAGGGCAGTGCTGGTGGGAGTGAAGGGGAGGGCATCCCCAGACTGTAGCTGTGCTACTTTCCCTTCTCCATAGGTCTGTTTTAGACAGACCCTCATTCCTGCTTCTCTTCAGCATGAAAACCAAATTATTTTTAATGCCATTGACCACAGTATTGAAAAGATCCACTTGATTGAGACTTACCAAAATCTTCTGAATAACTTTGACAAGGCTTCTTTTGGGGAATGGTTTCTCTGAGCTAGACAGATGCTTTGCCTTGCCTTCTTGATAGGCTTTGCACTGAGTCCCCCAGAGACAAAGGAAGCAGTAGGAAGCAAAGGATCTCCCTCAGGAACAGGGGACATATTACAAGTTCAGAAATAGCTGGGAAGGATTGAGGAACACTTATAGCCTGCCATTTGAATTATCTCTGCAGTGTGCATAATTTATTAGACACAGAGAAAGGTTGGCAGATGCTCTCTTATGTGGCTGTATGTGAAATCTGTTTGTTCATGTAAACTTTAGTTCATTTCTGCTACTTTAAAGGTTTGGGTATCCAGAAATCCCATCTCCTTGAAATAATTCCTAAAATAAAGTGTTTATTTGGGTGATTGGATAAATGACCAGTTACATTTTTATCTAATAACTTTTTAATCATTCTCTGCAGTTCCCAGAAGGCTGGAATTATTACAAGTCAAAGAATCTAGCCAGCTACCTGAATTAATTCTATTTAATATAAAACTGAGAGTGGTGAGACAAAAAAAAAGCTGCCATTTAGGGTTCATGCAGGTAGTGTTGGTCCAAATCACCCAGTACATCCAGCAAAATAGCTTCATCTGAGGGTGATGTTGCTAGATATTCCTAGAAAATTGTTAAATTGAGAAAGAAGGAAAAAGAAATTCAAAACTAAAAAATAAAAATGAAACAAAACAATTTGCCCTGCTGAACTGTTAATCATGAAGAAGAGGCCAGTACTTTCTACATGTAAAGGAGCACACCATAGTTTTGCAGAAATCACAATTGTGAGTGAACCACCACTCTCAGCAACTATTTCAAAACTGCTGTGGGGAAGCTGGAAAGTCTGAAAATGTTTATTTGCTAACACACTTTTTTTTGTGTCCAAGGATTTCGAAATCAACACCATGGTAAGTTTTAATCGGGTTCATATCTTGTACTTCACTGGAACAGATTTTCCTGAGAAGCTGTGGATATCCCACCCCTGGAAGTGTTCAAGGCCAGGCTGGATGGGGTTCTGAGAAACCTGGACTAGTGGAACATGTCCTTGCCCGTGGCAGGGGGTTGGAACAAATTATCTGTAAGGTCCCCTACAAATCATTCTGTGATAATTCTAGAATTTTAAGAAATTTTAAGAATTTCTAAGAAGAATTCTTCATCTGGGGCTGGCATATGAGTCTTTGCACTGAGAAGTTTTTCCTTGCCAAAGCCACAACAATGTCTTTTTATTAACATGGAGCCTATTGCACACAAAACTGTATAAACTTTCTGACATAGGCCTTTGAGATTATCTAATGCTCCTGATACAGCTGCATTATTTGCACATTTTGTGCAACCTTCTGTCCCAATGTTGAAGAGAAAGAAAAAATATTTGGGAGGTAAGTGATCAGAAGAAAATAAAAAAGCTTTGGAAAGGTAAAAAGCCCAAAACAAATCTGCTTACTTATGGATAGCAGGTATTTATACCCTGAAGTCACCAGAAGAAAGAATTCTAAGAATATGAATGATGTCACACCAGAGGAAAAGAGAACTGTCAAGGTCTGTTTACCATTAGTAAACACTGTGTAGATTTAAGTGGAGCCAATTCTAGTAATTTACACTTTTAGATTAAAAAAAATAGAAGTGACCAAACTGTTTCTGTGATCCCATAATTCTAAAATAGAAAGAGGAATACTCCAAAGTATACTTCCTTCAGAGGAGTTTAGGTGACTCTGAAAGCAAACTGCCTTTATTCTTCTAAGTTTTGAGAACTGCTCATTTCTGTTAGGCCTTTTTGAAAAGTAAAGAGGGGAAATGTAGCCTAGCAGAAGTTTTTGAAATTACTTGAGAACCTGTTTCAGCCCAGGTTCAGTTAACAGACTAGCAACGTAAGTTATGAACAGTCTTGAAAAACGCTTTTTACAACACTCATCCTACCCTTTTCAAATGATAGACACTTCAGACTCTCTCTCTGTGATTCAATTAAGCAGAAAACTAGAAGTAAGAGTATTTTGGCAGGGAAACTAGATTATATCAACTATGTAAATCACTTGTCAGGAATCTAGCAGCTGTTTTCCTGAATTCATGAACAGCCAGGGGAAAACTAAAGCTGTGAGAGTTTACAAGCTGCTCACCAATTCATCCATTCCTTTACACAGGAATAATCTGAAACTCTTCAGCACCCACTGGAATGAAAGCTCATCCATGCCAATAAACTTTCCACAGGCAGGCTTCAATAATCTGCCTGCAAGATTGCACTTGAAGCTCCCTAAAGAGGGCACTAGAATGTGATATTAGCAATGAGCTGTTTTGTCTCTTCAGATTATTTTCTGCTGTGGATGCATATGGGGAGCAGCGAGGGAGATCCTCACTCACTCAGGGGAGCAGGCTGTGCCTTCAGTTGCAGAAGGGGAGAAGAGATGGAGGGAGGGAGAGGGAGAAGCAAATGCTTCTTTAAAAGCAGGAAGGAGCTCATCACTCAGAATTTGTGCTGTTCTCTCCACATCTCCCCTGGATGTCCATGAAATAGACAGCACAGCCATTGTAGCTGCAGACCATAAGGGGAGAGTGTGTATACCAGAGCTCCAAGGGATGGCTCCAGCAGAGAGCTCCCGGGCACCAGTGGTCCAAGGGATGGCTCTAATAGAGAGCTCCAAGGGACCAATTCTCCAAGGGATGGCTCCAACAGAGCTCCAGGGCACCAGTGCTCCAAAGGATGGCTCCAACAGAAAGCTCCAGGGCACCAGTGCTCCAAGGAATGGTTCTGGAGTTTTGACTTTATTTTCTAGGTCTTACCCTGAAGGGTGCTGAAGAGCCATTAATTTCCAACATGGGATAACTGTTCCATGAAATACAATGAGATGCTTGTACACATTTCCAAGCTTTGGTAACAAGTGACTTACCTTAGCCCCTCAAAGTCATCTGTGTACGACCCAGGACAATTATTCCAGTCACATAAGCAATATTTCTTTAACCAATACCTACTGAATTCTAAGCACCTTGAATTCAGCTGACACACATAGTGAAAATTGCCTTCAGCAATAGTTTCAGAAAACCAGTAGTTAAAGATCAGTATATGTTTGTAGAGATAGATATAAATATGATTTGGATTACATTAAATGACTGTATACAAAGAACAGATTATTTTCCCCTCTGCATAGAATGTGCCATATCTGAGTACGATTCATACCTACCAAAAATCTCCAATGCTCTCAGCAGTTTAAAGGGGTATTTCAGCTGCATAAAATTTTAAAAGTATCTTTGCCATAAGTGATACTCTTAAATTAATGTGTGTTTTCTTCCTGCATATGAGTGGGACCAAAAATACTCTGAATGCTGGTGGTTGTCAACTGATGTATATACCATAAAAATTTTCTGTGATATTTTTATATTTTACTAATGTATGCCAAGCAACTGGGTACCACAAATATACGATGCACAGACAGAAATTTAAAGCCACAATTGCTTTCTAGACTGTTCCTGCAGCAAATCTGGGGCTTCCTGGGGCCTAATTGCATATTTTAAATAAAGCATGTACTTAAATGTCTTGCCAAGTCAAAACCTTTTTCTGTAAACTCTCTTGCCCGCTATTTTTACCCATTTTCTAGCATAATGCAAAATAGAGCTCCCACTTGAGTGCTCTGATATATAGTGAATAATTAGATCTGAAGGGAAAATAGAAACATTTTTCAGGGAAAAATGTCCTTCTTGTTTTATGTCAAAATATTGCAAGAAAAAACTACAGTAATAAAGTTAACATTTATAATAACAACAATGTACAACAATATATAGAACTGTAAAGCAAATAATAATAACAATGCACAAACTGTTTTTAATGACCTTCACCTTAACTAAATTATTGGCTTTGTGAATTTTGCTATTAATCTCCACATGATAATTAATTAGATAAAGTATATTTACTCAGAGTGGTGTCAGAATCTGGCCCCAGTGGATTGACATTTTAAATCAATTTGCTGACTGCCTCTAGTGGTAGCATTTAAAAAGCACATTTAGTGTAAATAAGCCAGCAAAAGAATGCTTTTCAAGAACTAAATATTGCTTGCTGAGGTCAACTTACTTTTTTTATTCTGTGATGATGTATGAGTGCAGAAAAAGTTTGGGAAAAAAGGAGAATAAGCTAGTAGCTAGTATAATAAATAAATAAGTAAATACTTGTTATTTTAGTAAATAATTGTGAATACTTTGTGAAGGTGTATCAATGTCTAGTTTTTAGCTCTGACATACTATTACCATAAATAAAATATAAAATTTAATGAAATACACACAATAAAATTTTGGGGGTTTTTAATACACTGTTTTTTTTACTTGGTTGAATCCCTTCTAAGTAGCACTGCATTACTATAAGACCCAATGATTAAGAGGTAATAGGAGAGAGACACTCTTGTAAAGCAATAATATTATATGCTGATAAACAAAGAAGTATATCTTTCAGGGAACATAAAGTAAATTACTTCTGCTTATGAAAGAGGCTGAGGCTAAAATTGTGATGTTTCGAACAAACTGGTTTTATTTTATTTCTTTCCCCCTCCTCCTATTTTTCCTTCTCTCAGTATTTTTTCTCTTTCTCATCGACCCCTTCTCCTTTTTGCCTTTTCTCCTCCCCTCTTTCTTTCTTTCTATGAAAGCTGTCCATGGAGAGGAATTCATAATGGAAATTTAACATTGTACAGTACAATTTCAAATCCCACTTGTACAAGTTGACTTTGGCAGATTTTTCAAAGTAGGTGGTTTTACACAGCTATGGCCATGAACTTAGTTCTTAACTTTCTTATTAGAAAAATAACTCTGCTTCCAGGTGGATGATCTGTCATAATGGAAAATGAGTAGCTTATCATTACAATGAAGAAACTGGATTTTGGCTGAGAAAATAAACAGCACACCAATTCTTACTTTCATACCAAGGGTGCAAGTTAAAACAGAAGTATGAGAGTGAATATATATTGAAATTATTGAAATAGCTGTGCTTAGCTGACTGAATCTGAAAGGCAGTTCCAGCAAAAAGCTCAAAAGTGAGAAAGTTACATATGCAAGAAAATTAAATAGAGCTTAGTAGGAAAGAAAACAAAGGATGATGGACAAAAAACTGGTTGAAAAGTGCTGATACCTTATTAGGCATTTTGCAATTTAAGAAGACCAGGTTGTCATTAAGGAGGGTTGTCAAAATTTACTTTTTTCTTTGTTCTTTTATCCTGTTCTTTCATAATGTTCAGGAGCAAAATTATGTCAAAGAAGGTATCAAATGATTGGTTCCAAAACATCTGAGAAACTGAATAAAGTGCCCAGATTTTCGCCTTTCTTCCCCTCCCATCTTCCCATTCTGCACTTGAAATCATTAAATGGCTTTACTATTGCATTTGCCTTAGATTCCTATTTCTTTAACTGTATGCATTATTTACCTTCTTTTGTAAGGCTTTTTCTACAGCCTTGTTTCTCTTCTACCTTCATCTACAATCTCCCTTTTCACACTCTCTTGCACTACACTCAAGAACAGTGGATACAGCATCAATGGGAATTCCCAATGCATCCACTGCTCACCTGTAGTTTACCTTTCTTTTCTCTAGTTTTCTTCTTTTACAGTATTCATTAAACAATGTAAGTAAATGAAATATTTGTGGACTTTGGGCAGATTTCAACAAATTACAGTTGTGTAATTTATTAAGTAACAAAATATTGTTGGTTTCATATTTTTCACAGATGAAAACAGCTAGCATAGAGGAGTATGTGTGGTTTTTATGTGGTTTTATGAGCCCAAAAATCTCTAGAAAACATTGCTAATTCACATAATGTCCTTGAATGATAGATTTAGGACTTAAATCTCTTAATTAGGGCCAAGCAATACATAAATAGAAGTAAATAGAGAATGTCTTGTTACGTAAGTTCCTGTGGAAAATCCAACACATTATTTACTTCAACAAATCCAAAGGGAATAACTTCTGCCCTTTGAAATGCAGCTACCATTGTTTTCAGTAGTTCCACAAACCTGACTGTCCAACAAGTTTCTGCCCAAGACCTCCCTTACAAACTGCCTTGACAGGGATTGAGCCTTGCAGACTGGCAGGTTAGCTTGTCGTGCATTTGGCATATCTGCTTTGTGAAAACTTTAAATGTCCTAAATAAGCCTGGTTTTCTCCTTTTGGGGGAACAGCATTCTTGAATATTCTTTATGGACATGTCTGTGGGATTTGTTTGAGGACAGATATCTCAAACATACAGATAAGAACTGCAGTCAGAACAGAAGCAGAGAAACCCAACCAATTTTATGTGATCACCCACCCCTTCTACAAACCTATGCCAAGGAAAAGTCACCATGCAGCATCATTAGGAATGATGCCAGCAGGAAGAAACCATCAAATAGCCCCATTAGCAGGGCATAAAATCTGTTTACTACTTCTTTTGTGGGGTCAGTATTATCAAGGCTGAAAAGATGACAGTGATTACTGTCTTCAGTAAGTCATGTCAGTGCACAAAAGTTACATTATCCATTCTGCTTTCCATTCTTCTGCTCTGTACTGATTCAAGAACACTGCAACAAATATCACATAGAAAAGTAATGTTGTAGATTTGCATGTCTGACCACCTAAATTTTTGAGGAAAAGGTTGTGGGAGAAAGAGGTGCACTTGAAGTGTCAAGAAGCAGAAGTGATGGGTAGCAGTGAGGGGTTAAGAAATGAGGAAGTCTAGGAATATTCTTGTAGTGCAGGAGAGGTTCTCTCTGTGGGATTTACATATTTATATTTATATACCTATAACCAGAAATAATGTCTTCCGTCTGACAGACAATATAAAAACAAACAATTAAAACCCATCTAAAATATGTCACTTTTATTTTGTAAGTTTTTTTACTACCTTTCTCCTCTCCAATTCTTTCAAAGATTTATAGTTGTTGGTACAGAATTTATAAAGTTTCATTGTCCATGTTTCATAATCATGCTGTGCTGCCTGAATACCTTGTCTATGTTTCAGATACTTGTAAAAAATGATATTTTTCCATAGAGAGCAAAACTTGATTCTTCTGTCTGAAAATAACTTGGGGAAGGGTGAGGGTTATGATCATACTGCAAGGTGAAATGTTTCTCCAGTATTCCTCACACCATGCCTATCAAATCTTCCCCAAATTTTCCTTTTCCTGCTCTGCATTTGAATAAATCTGCCAGTTGCCCACAGTAATTTAGAAGTATGGATAATAAGTTTTGGGTATTTCACAATATTTAGCTTCTCCGATGTAAAGAACCATTTTGACACACTGATCAGCTATTTCACCCTCTATAGGAAATTGGCTCTAACATTGGCTTCTTTACATGACATCCCTTATGCAATAATGAAAGGTCATCTTTATAAAGTGAGGAACTCCAGCCAAGTTTTCATCCTTCAGTTCAAATGACTGGCATTCAAATATAAAGGAGTGTAGACACAGGTGTACACACACACACACACACACACACACACACATATGTGCATCTGTGAAAGACATCCGTTCTTTACATGACTGATGCTGAAGATATCTAAACAACTCAGATTGCTTCCATATTTAAAGATAAATCACTTTAAAGGTGTTTCATTTTCATTAGTTCTTAAGGTTCCCTCAGGGCTATGCACAGGTAGACTCCATGGCAAAATCCTGGTCCACTCAATATCCTGAGATTTTTACACAGATGCTCTAAAAATACATACTCTTCATTTTACCCATGGAACAAAAAGCATCTAACATTGCAAGTCAATTAATAAATGAAATCATTCCAATCACAGATTAAAAAAAAATAAAATCAGCCATCCATTAAAAAAAAAAAAAAAACAAAAAAGACCCTCAAATCCCAAAAAAACTAAACAAGCTAAACTAAGCCAGCCAAACAGAACCTTGTCTGAACATGTCTGTGGTAATTTTTGACTCTGAGCAGTAGCACAAGAAGGATAGAAAGAAAGCAGTATAGAATGAGGGGAAAACTTCAGGCAACCTTTTCTTGTCCTGATCTAACTCTTGTTTTTGTCCCTCTGATCAACATCACATCACAAAAAACCTTGAAACTACACCACATGATGAATCATTTTGTGTTTTATCATGGAGTTATAGAACCATAAAAAATGATCTGGGTTGGAAGAGACCTTAAAGATCATTTAGTTCCAACCCTATGCCATGAGCAGGGACACCTTCCACTAGACCAGGTTCTTAGAGCCCCATCCAGCCTGGCCTTGAAAACTTTGAGGGATGAGGAATTTAATACATTAGGGTTGCCTCCAGAGGGTTTATCAAACAGAATACCTTATGTATGAAAGGTAAAGTAAGTTACAGGGAGGAAATACAGATATATAATAGACCTTTAAGCCAGTAAAGCAAAAATGTGACAAAAAACCCCTCTAGATGCTAAAACAAAAAAAAGCAGGTTAACAGACCAAAAGCAGCACAGGACAGGATAGGTAAATTTAAGCAAGGGACCATAATCAAAAAGTAGCTAGATGAATTCTTATACCTAGTATTATATGAATTAAGACCAAAGTTCTACTAGTTCCTCCTCACTTTATGAATTACTGAACACAGATTATACTCCAAAATTTGTAAGTAAAAATTAAAATGTTACGCTTGTCTATACTTCCAAAGCTATGAATAAGCTTTAAAAACTGCGGTGTTTGATGGGCACATCTTACAGATAAGAAAAAGGAAATTCAATGAGTGAATTGATGTGGTCAACACCATGACACAGATTTTGACAAAAACATGACAAAACTCTAAGACATATGCCTTGACCACTAGCAAAAATTAGGAGTTTATAGGAAGCAAGAAAACACCATTCAAACCCTGTGACAAATTTTGCAAACACCAAGATTAAATTGTGAAAGATATGTTATTTACCTGAGCAAAATAGATAATGTCTTTAACTAGGACTAAATGTTAACATTTATTCATGTTATGACTGATCTTTGGTTTTAGGATGTACACTTATATGTACACTAGTACTTTTACAGTGATATAATAATATGCACTGTATACTACAATGTAAGAGGACTGCATGTTTGGGCAACTTGAAAGAGCACGCTCAAATAACTGTAGTTAACAAAGTCACTCCATTCTACTACAAATGAAAAACTCCTAGAAGGGCTCTTCCATAATTTCTCCTGAGATGCTTGTCTGTCTAACTCTTAGGGCAGCAAGTGAGATGTCTTTTAGAGGGCTTGGTGTTCCTGTTCTTCTTGTTGACTATGAACATTTGAAATGCACTAAACCTGAAGTGAAAATGCATCATGTTTACCTTGCATCCTGTTTTCTTTCAATACTGGACATTCAATATTTTAAGTGCCTATTCAGTTCCCTTTGGCATGAAATTAAGAGCATGTATGTACTTTTAAAGTAGTCATGCTTTTCTCTTGCTTAGACATCTTATACAAGGGGGGAAGATAAATGGTATGATGAAAATGCACTTAAACACCCTCTACTGACTTAAAAAACCCTAACACTAAATAAGTCTAGCGAAAGACTTTCAGCCTTATTATAGTAATAAAACTACAGCCTGGGCTAGAGTTAGCTGAACTCTGACAGTACCTCTGTACACTGTATCCATCCTACTCCCAAATCACAAATACATCTTATAAAAGACACTCTGTGAGCTAAGCAAGATTACAAAGAAGCCTGAATTTTATTTTTTTTAACAAAGAAATTTATGTATCCTAATTCATTGCTATTTATTGAAGTTCTAGTTTTGCCACTTAAGAAGATTGAGTAATACATGCACCAGAGAGTTTATCTATATCTTTCAGTGTTGCTGCATATGGTACGAGTTCCAACACAGTGGAGGAAGGGTGGCAGAATCAAGGGTACGTTATTTCCCGGAGAAGATTTCATATTCATTGTCTAATCAGTACTCCAACTTAACTGTCAGTAACTTTCTGCCCTAGGAGAGACAGCAGTGAGCACTCTTCTGGTGTTAAGTTCACATTTAAACTGAAATATTGCATATATTGTTCCATATATTGCTCTTGAGAACACAATAACCATATGAGCAATTTATGGTATACTTTGGCAGAAGAACAGGGATGAATTGAATTTATTTCCACAGGATATGCTTTTGCTATCCCAGTTCTCACTCAGAAAATAGAAACATATTGCTGAGCACCTGGGGAAATCACCTAAAATGCATATATATCCTGCATTCTAGAATCATAGTCACAGTTGCCAAGTAACTACTTTTTTGAAATATAAGAGATTTGATTATGGTCACTTTTCTTAGTGAATAACTGTGAAGAAATGGAGGAATGGCTTTCCTCGAGGCTCACTGTAAATAAAGCATGCTGAATATTCTATTTATTTTTCTTTTTTTAATTTTTTTTCCCATTGTGCAATATGCAGAACTGTAAAAATAGCTTAAGAGGCATTGCACATATTTAGGTATATTTAGATTCAAAACACATTATTCTTTGGACCCCTAACTACAAGATTGCATTTCCTACCTATTGCGTCCTTGCTCTGAATGAATGATAAATGAGAGAAGCTAGAAGCAGCCAGAAGGAATTTCCATCCCATACAATATTGAAATTCTAAGTAATGTTTCAAAAATTGCAAAGAAATAGAATCTTCCATTAAGCTAAAGAGGTTTTTTCCCATATTGATTTTTCTGCTGTACAAAACAGGAATGTTGACTACAGAAAGATATGTTTTAAAAGAAAAACAAAATCAGGGGGTAATGTGAGAAGTAATTTTTCTTGCTTTACCATGCTGCCTGTCTTATCAACACTCAACTGCTGTCTGGTACCCATATGCAAACATCAGTTGGTGTGGGAAGCACTGGTGACATAATATGAGAGAAAAGTCAACAGTAGGACACCACGTTAGGCCTATAACTTCTTACATCAAGCCAGGTATGATTTTATCTCCCTCATAAGTAATTTTAGTTGTGCATCCTGTTTTGCTGAGCAGTGCTGCAAAGTAATTCCATAAGTAATCACTAATAAGATTACAGCTCTGAAGGGTGTAAAGATATCAAAAGATTGGCACAGAAAAGTCATCATTTTCTTTATGAAAAGTGTGTAGGGGGTTTCATATATAAATGTAATAAAAAAGAATTTCAAAGGGTGAAGATAAGTCATATCAGTTAAGAGTAAAAAAAACTGCAGAACATTTTCTCTTTAATGTTTTTGTTTTTAGGAGATGTAGGAATTGAATGCTCATGTCTTCTTTCCATGAGAAGAAATTAATGTTATCTATATGCCCTTTTTCCTTTTTGACAATGTGTTACTTCCCTGGAGGTTTACATGGGGTTTTTTCGTTGTACTGAGGCTGGTAGGCACAGTATCTCTCAGAAAATAATGTCAAACTGCTAATTACCAAGAGCAGTATTTAAATAAGCAGATCAGATCTGTTATATTTCAGTTCCTTACTTCTGAAATGCTAGCTGAGCATCAGACTGTTCTATAAATGCCATATGTACCTCCTTAATTATTTCACTGCGTCTGTCATGTTTGTATCAAATGTCTTGTATTTGTGTTTTGGTTGGACAAAACACATGTGAATACATGTATTTATTTTGCAAATATATCTGTGTCTTTTTGAATGACGTATAGAACTTGTCTTACCTAGTTTGCTCATATTTCTGTCTTTGTATCTCAAAATCCAGTAAAATTCTTTTTTTGTGTGTGTGTACTGAGATGGACAGGAAGAGAAGAGAGGAAGATAAAGAGGCGAATAATAAGAGCTATGGTCAAATTTAAAGCAATTTCCAATCATGAATACTTCCTGCGAGAGACATGAACAAGACAAGTGTTTTGATTAACATCAAGAATATTTCAAGCAGTATTATTTACTAAAGCATGCAGGGATGACATTGCATTGTAATGAGGTATGATAAAATCATTGCTGCAGATGTGGAAAAAGCATTATCATCCTCCTTTCTTTGAAATAGTAATTCCTGAATTATTTTTCATTGATTCATTATCATGCTCTGAGACAAAACAAAGTAACTCTTTCTCAGAAGCTTTTGAAAAAGCTGTAAATGAGAGAAAAAAAATTCTAGATAATGACTTAAAAATGGTTTCATATTTGAGCACTGAAATCAATAAATTAATCTTGAAAAACTATTTTATTGGGAAACCTGATTTTCTTTGCTTAAAAATGGAGAAATAAATTTTGTAGTGGCATGAAGAAGACATTAAAAGAGTGACATCACCACTTAATTTTCATTATTTTCCTCAGGAAACTGACCAGAAAAATATTATGAGTAGAAACAGAATATACAACCCTGAAAGTTCAGGAATGGATGAGCAGAACTAGCTCTTTTAGCCTCTCTCTTATCCAGAACTAATGGGATATCTGCAGTTGACAGCACGTCCCACACAATAAGCATATGTTGCAGAGGCGTGTGTGCACATCCTTATGAGAGGACTTCTGTCAGTAACCCCTCCTTTCCCTTTGTCCCTCTCCATTATCAAATACTTACATAAAAATCCAGGAATTGACTTTACATTGAGAGAACAGTGCTGAAATATCAATTTGTTCTCTCCAAGAATGACGTGTCAACAGTCTATATGTGCCTAGCAATGGCACACTGCAGCTCACAAATGCAGGGCAGCAGCTCAACTTTCCCCTAACCTCTTTTGGAATCTGTATTGTTGGTTTGGTTTGGCTTGGTTTGTTGTGGGGTTTTTACAATTTTCCCTACTTTCAAAAATCAAAGGAAATTGTACAAAAACTGGAAGAAAAAGGGCTGAAGAATACGTTATACAGTGAGACGCTTACTTAGTTTAACAAAAAAGAAAATTATACCAGATTAAGACTAACTCAGTGACTTCAGCAGTAGTTGAATAGCGTGTAACAACTAATTGACTTCACATCAAAGGGATAAGAGACACCATATTCAGTGTTGATTCCAAGAAGTCTGGATCATTTCATGCCAGATTAACTTCTTTTACCTGCCATGGTGTGAGGATTCTTTGCAGTATATTTCCTAACATATAAGTATAGCTGAAATTTACCATCTACATAACACTTAGATTTCATTCATCTCATACCGTTACCCACTAGATCACCTTCCCCTGTTGTAGCATGTGTATGTTATATACTCCTAACCTTTTCTCCTGTAATCCTCTGCTTGGCTGTGCACCTTATAAACCATTGAATCCATCCATCCATCCATCCATCCATCCATCCATCCATCCATCCATCCATCCATCCATCCATCCATCCATCCATCCACCCATCCATCCATCCATCCATCCATCCATCCATCCATCCATCCATCCATCCATCCATCCATCCATCCAATCCATCCAATCCATTATGATCACCAGCACATTTGTGTTCCTACTGAGTGTGCTCCCAGGGTAGAAATGATGGGCTGATACTTCACTATGGCAAAAATTCTGGTCATTCCTGTCATGAACAATGCAGTGCTGGGATTCCCACTATATAAGACATAAAATTAAACAAATATGTTTATAACACAGAGAAGCTGGACAGAATTAATGTTACAACTTTGTCTCCTGCTTAAAAGACTGTCCAATGCCACAGTATTGCTTGCAAAAATATCATCAGCAAGAAAAGATCTGATCATGTAAGAGACTGAAGGGCTGAGGGAAGGCCAAGATAAAATGTAACATCCTCTTGTAGTCATTATTCTTGTGCTAATAATGGAAATGAATAATAAGCCTCTGGAGAAAACACCTGGAGAAGATGCCTCTTGTTCCCAAATTAGACTCCAGGAGGTGTCACTATAGCCAGCAAGGTGCTCCATTCTCACATAAGTAGTCCTTATAAGTCTATATGCTCTCTGTATAACATCTCTGTGGAGATGTGACTTTTAGCCACACTCAAGCTAAAGCCCTTCAGAATATCCCTTGGTCAGAGTGAGCTCACTGCATTATTTAGTATGATCATATTTTAACATGCAGAATTAATGAGGAAAAGAAAGAAATCAAGTCTTTAATTCAACTAAATTTATTTCAAACAATATTTAAATTATAATGGTCCTCAGAACTTGAGAATTCAAGAGCTAAAATGTAACTATTTTGCCACCATTATGGCAAGACTACTAGCTACAATAGGTGAGTTCAGGAGTTTTGGTTTCCATCACTGAGGGATTTTAAGATCAGACTAGCTAGAACCTTTCTGAAATGCTGTAAATGTCTTTGAGCATTTTGCTCTTTCCTGGTTATATGGAGAAACTATTGAGACTATCTTCAAAGTCTGCTAGGTGTTAAGTGCTCTGTGATCCCCCTCAATGTGAAACTTACGTTCTTTTTTGTTTTCATTCACTTTTTCTTTTATCTCAACTCGCTTCTTTAAAAAAAAAGTTTCCATTTATAAAACAATGTATAGTTCAGAAAATTTACTTGCTATTTTAGAAAGTACCACAAAATAGGTCTAATAATCTTGCATGACTTGGATTATAATTCAGGTCTGCACAAGGAAATGGGATGAGCCAAAAGACTCATTGTTTTGGCCATTTCAAGACCAGAAAATAGGGAAAATGTGGGGAAGAAAAACCAATTCTTGAAGATTATCTGTGCTGGAGCTGTTTAAGCATCCAGAACCATAGGATGGCTGCCATAAGCAGCAGACCAACGGGAATAAAAGAAACCAGTTGGAATTAGTTGTGCAGTGGGCCAAAGAAGTCCAAATGTCAAAATGCCCTGATATGGCTTTCTGGTCGCTCATTCTATTTTTTTATGGCATGTACTTTGAAAAAGACCTGGAAGTGTTGAACACCTTGAGACACCTTGCTCCAAAGTAATTTTACTTGAATGTAAACACCTTTTAAAGTAAATTCCATTAAACAGATAACATTTATCTACAGGGAATTTTCTTAGAAAAATGTGAATTGAAAGCTGGTTTTCATTTTCAGTTTGCTACTGTAGACTTTCTAAAGTAGATATTTCCTTCATAAGACTTTCCACTTCCCATTGTTTAAACAAAATATGATTGTCTTCTTTATTTTAGGAATAATCCAATTATGGAAACTGTCACAGTATGGAAATGCAAATTAAAGAGTGGCCAGAAATTTAATTTTGCCTCTCAAGAGCTTAGAAAATTCTTTTGTGGGAAAGGCATGTTTCAAATTAGCTCACTACTAATACTTTTAAAATTACAGGCTTCATTTTGGAGATGCGACTGTTCAGCTTTTAAGCATAAATTCATGCAAATTCAGAGATCACACACTGTAAGTACTTAATTTTCATTCACAGCTGTCTTGAATATATAGAAATTGGAAAGCTGAATGTTTCAAATTGTGTTTTCATGGTAAATCCATTATGTACTGTAACGGTGTTTTGAAATGTGACCTGTTTTAATAAATACATAGTCTCGTTGAGTTTGCTATGATTTTTTCACAGTAGTAGGACAGAAATATTCCTAAATCCTGTATCTTTGGAGACTGATGTAAAAAGGTAGGTTACATATACCAAGTCTAGTAATTTGATAGTATTTTATTTTGCAGCTACAGACATTAGGTATTTAAAATATTAGATATATACTTCATCTGAAAAACGCATGCAATATATAATTTCTATGTCTGACTCAGTGAGAGAGAGTTGATATCTCTGATAAGAAAAAACCCCACAGGTTATCTTGTTCACATACAATGCAGTAGCTATTACTGCAACAAATAAAAGTAAAAGATACCTTTCTCATATTTATGAATGTTGATGTACTTAAAATGATTTCATTATAAGAGATTATTAAATTAGGCCCAAAAAGACCATTCAAATTTTGAACTGGTTAGTGCATGTCAGAAAAATAGCTCTCAAAATGTCATACTGATGCAGATTTTCAATAAATTTATATGACTTCTTTTAATTTCACTCAAAAATGCATGGCTAATACAGAAAAAAAAATTAAAACCAAAGAAACAAACAATCATTCTGAATCTATGAAAATTATTAGAATGAGGGAGAATTTCTTTTATACAGCAATTCACTCACTTCAGCTTATGTTATAACATCACAGAATAAGTTAGAATCTGAAAAAGATTTTATTAGACTCTCCATGTATTGTCAAATTGACACAAGTGCATTCTTAGGAATTAATGTTTTCTTTCATTTTTAGAATACCTCTTTAATGATCTATTCTGTACATATTCTGATTTCTGCCTATTTCTGAAAGGAGGAGTTCATAGGAGAAAAGTGCTCAAAGGCAAAATAATTCTATTGGCTGATGAATAACACTGCACAAATACAGCTGGTATTTTGCATTATTTAGAAGATAGACTGAAATTTTACTGGAATTAACTTTTTTATGGTTAGTGTAATGACAGCCACAACTGGATAAAGATCCAATATTTTTGCTTCTTTAACTTGAGCATGTAAGTTTTCATAAAAGGCCAAGAACCACAAGGTTAGGCCTCATCAAAGTTTTCAAAAAGGCATGCAAATACTAAGATTTGAATTATGACACTATTGATTCAGAATAATTCTCACTATTTCCTGTACTTTCCACTGAACTTGGAAACTGCAGAAATCAAATTCTGTCTGTCACTGAGACCCAGTGACTTTTTTAGAGCACACAAGATTTTGAGCCATGAAGACCTGACTCTCAAAGATGCCAATTCCAGGCAATGGCAATTAAGATCCAGAGCATTTTCAGGAGTTTGTATCTCAGTTCCTCAAACACTCAGACTCACTAAGTGGCCAAGTTCTCTCCCTGTACTTTCTTTTCCTGCTGTGTCAGCATTACAGCAGTCTCAAAGGCTAACAACTACTCAAATAGAGAAGAGCTGACCATTCTTAAAACTGTTATTTTATGTCCTGGAAGAGATGGACTAAGAGAGAGGCTGGTCATTTTCTTTTCAATAGCAATTAGAATAGACATGCAGAAATTTGTGTGTCTTTGTTGTGAAGGGTGTTAGCTAATTCTTCACTGCTGGAGCTTTTGTGGTTTTGGATTTCCTATTTTATTAAAATTCTAGCAGAAGAAAAAACCCAAAAAACTCAATGCAGCTGTGCTATTTATCCATTCTTGTTATCTTTTTATCTCTTGCTTGTTTATTAAAATGCAGAGACCACCCATGCCAAGACAGCATTGACCAGAATCTATGGAAGATTTGCAGCTCAGGGTCCATAAAGCACCAGCTATGAAATGGCCATTCTGTCAGGGACAAGCTAGCTGCTGGTCTCAGCTGGAAATTGGTGCTGTTTCATCATTGAGGTCAAGAACAGGACAGTGTTCTAGCAGCAAGTAATGGTCAAATCTCATTGGAAGTGGAATAAAAGACATTCCAATCTTTAACAATCACAGCCTCCATTCCAAAGAGAAAGGAAAAAAGTAGAAGAGGTTGGCAATTTCCTCCTAAAGGCCTCATCTGCCTACTCCAGCTGACATCTGGGGCATGTTGATCCGAAAGGACTCAGCTCTTACAAATTGCTATAAAGTGGATGAAGTTCATCTCTCACAGTGATCACAGCTCCATGAGCCCTTCTATTTGTGTCATATAGTACTTCCAGTCCAGACCAGTCTTAGATCAAAAATGGGCATCAGTCTGGAAAGGCAGGAGGTTAGTATGGAATATGTGTTTGTTTTCCTAGCTAAAGATTACAAAGGCTTAGGAATCTAGGTATTCTGGAGTAATGTGTAATAAACACATTGCAGGACACCGGGACACCTTTGCCTCCCGTGACCATAGAGATGATATTCTGCATACTCTTGTACATGGAAAGAAACCCTAAGACAGAAAAGAGTCTATTTTCTATAAGGGTACTATTTATCTATTAAGAAAATATTTAAACAGAGATTGGAGAGGGAAAGGCAGTGTGAGTGACAGAAGATCATAGTCAGGAATTAAAAGAGAAATTTGAATAAGAGTATCAAGGTTTCTTGAGTGGGAGGAGATAAGGACTATTCAGAATAAGATCAAAAGACAAGAAACAGGAAATTAGAGGTCAGACTATTTCTTTATGTATGCTGATGAACAGCATACAGGGAAAGGGACTGAAAAACTTATATTAAAAAAATACAATTTTTTAGAAGGACAAAGGATGACCACGGAACTGTGTCTATTGAAATAATGAGAGAGAAAAAGTATTGCATAAAAATTAGGTAGACTTCAATGCTGAGAGAGAATTTGTAGTCACTGTGTAATAAGAACAAGGATTAAGAGATAAAACAAAGACTAAAGGAAAAATGCAAGGGTCATAATTTACCCTAGGCAGAGACGCAAGAAGTATCATGAGATAAACTTGGTTTAAGTATAAAATTCTTGTTGACTCCACCCCAAAGAATGAATTTTAAAGACTGGTGGATGGTAGATATATGAAAAATTAAATTTTAAAAAGCAGTAGGAACATGTAAACACAAGGTAAAAAAACAAAGAAAGAATAAAACAAAAAACAAAACAAAACAACAAACAAAAAAAACCCCAAACCAACCCAGAAAAAAAACCCCAGAAGACCAAAACCAGAAGAGCAAAAAAGGGCATGAAATGAGGTGCAATTATCAAGCAATTACTTTGGAGATAAAAAGTTCTCATTCTATTATTGACTTAGTATAATACTTTGAAACAGTTTTTTATTTTCTGTTAATTTTAAAAGAAAGAGTAAGGTCTGCTCTACTCAAGTAGCTTGTAGGTGAATTTGAACATGAAGGTGCTTCATGCCTTTTTTTACCACTAAACAAGCCATCTGTGACCAAGTAACTAATAAAATTAAGATTGCTTCTTCCCACAATATTTCTTAAGGCGATGATAAAATGTTTGCAGCTCTCTAGAACATAAGGCAGAAGTTATATGTAGATGGCATCCAACAAGACAACAGGTTTGTTTTTTAACTCTACATATAAATTTGTCAATCTAAACTGATTTCCTTCTGCATAGGACGTCAGGCTGGACAGAGGAAAGATATCACTGAGGCCTTCATCTTGCCTTTAATAGTAGTATTGATATTCTCACATGACATACCCATAAATTATATAAGAAACACAGTTTTGGTGAAATTCTTACAAGGAGGGTATAAAAGCAGTTGACTACATAGTGTGGAAGGATATGTTAAGGGGAGCTATGTGAGTTCTCCTATTTCTTATCTCCTCTTCAAATTTTATTAATACCTGAATGCAGCAACGGAAAATGTGCTCATTAAACTGTAAATGGCATGAAGATATGATCTAGGAGAATAATATGGGCAAACAAAGAGTAAAACATCTGAACAGGAACAATAAGCTGTTACAGATGTAGGATAGAAGCCAACTAGCTGCAGGAGCCCTGCTCAAAAACTGTGTTCTCAAATATATATGTTACATAAAGTAATTTCTAAGACACATTCCTCTATATGCTGCAAGCAGAAAAACAGAACACGATTCAAAACATACCCCTATTCATTTTAACCATGAATGGATAGCTTGAAATTGTGTGCCCCAAGGGACTATTAACAAAGATGGTATTCAAATAAGATTAAAGCTGTCAGACATGCTGTGAGTTATGTCTGCTCATTTCCCGCAAGATTAAGATTTTTGTTTGTTCCCAGCAATGTATGTCAACATGAATTAATGCAGATATTTTATTACATATGTGGAAAAAAATCAGAGTCATCATTTATCTGCAAAGGAAAATACACAAGATTGTGTTTTCTGGGTTACTACTCTAGTTATCATGTCACACTATAAAATAATCTCCCCCCCCCCAAAGGTTTATAAGTTAATTAGATCTGATTTTTCTCACTTTTTTCTTTTTGTATTTTTATGAATGGTGTTTACATCTGTCCTAGAGTAGTATAAATGCAAAAGTTATGAGGAAATATTTAAATACCAAAAGTAAATTTATTTCCTACTCAAATTCTGTAGGATTGTGTACTTTCCTAAAATTTTGATCGTACTGTTTTTTTTTCTTTTTCCGAATACCAGATCACAGAATTAATTACACCAATTATGTAGTATTGTCTGAGAGAAATGTCTATGTTCTTTCCCTAGTGTGTTCTGAGAAACCAGCTATAGAAAAGTGTTTTGAAAGAGTGAGAGTGAGTCGCTTTAGGCGAAGTGCAATTCACTTCTGATTAAACAATTTTCCTCCAGACAGAAAAGGACTTTTTCTTTTGGTTTCTGCTTAGATGGATACTTATCTTTTTAGTATAATGTCATCTAATAGCAGAAAAGAAAATTCTTGATAAAGGGGTAATTGCAAAAGATTTCTAGGCAGAATCCAAGAACTGAGAAAAGGAATCCAGATTTGAAAATTCAGAAACTCATGAGAAATGTAAATAACTTCTGACACTGGAAAAAAAAAAGGGAAAATCTGAAGAAAAGAGGAAGTAGGTCAAAAGGACTGCAGCATCTAGACCAGGAGAATTAAAATCACAAAGCTTCGCAACATGAAGGTCTCTAACACTTTTCTAGACTGAAAAGCTATAATTTTGCAAGCATGATATGAAAGCAAACTGAATATTAGAGCAAGTTTTAAGCATTAAAAAATGGACCATATATAATATGAAAACACTTCAGCTGAAAACTGTAGGAGGCTACTGGTCCGTTCAGTTTTGGGCACTTCAGATTGTTTCAGAGATCAGTGCCAGGTACAGAGAGAAAATGGCACAGAGCACATAAGTAGGAAACTCTATATTCCCTGTCTTTGCCTAAATCTAATTTAGATCTGAAATGAAAACATAAGCTTTCAATTTATGTCCACTAATAATGTCTTGAACCTTAAATCTCAGAAGCTTCTATAGTAATTCATGCTGGTGTGCAAACAGAAGAGTGGCCCAGAGCTGTTCCTGTCAAAGATTCCATAAAGCAAGAAACCACTGGTAGCATTTTTTGGGGCAAAGTGAGATGGTGTGCAAATGCCTTTCAGCTGAATTACAATTTTTGGAAAAGATCAGTAAATATTTAGTTTATACTTCAACTTGGGAGGTAATGAATCAATGACAGCAATGGGAGGAGGAAGAAAAGGCTGTGGAAGTTGACCTTAGGTTGTCCAGGCACAAATTTCAGTCCCACATTATGTGGCAGGTGAACTGGCAGCACCAGTGCTCCAGGTCCTGGAATGAGCAGATCCATTATGGTATCTGTGCTCTTTGAGGACCCATACAATACTGATTTTTTTTTAGACTGGTGGTATAAGTGCAGGGGTTTATTTGCAATGAAGTGACAAAGAGATGCATCTGGCTCTTATACCAGTGGTGTAAGACTGAGAGCTTTTGGGTGAAACTTCCCAGAGAAACAGTGATTCTAGCAAGGCCTCCCAAGGCAGTACTAAATACTAAATACAAGTCATAATTCTTATACCATGAGAAATGGGAATGCTCTCAAGTGAGACCTTGCAGCACTTTCACTGGAGTTTATCTGATCCATACTGCTGACTCTGCTGACCCAAGACAACAGAAACTGATTGGAACCACATATATAGAGGAGCAAGAAAGGACAAAAGGCATCATTAGTGGAGAACTAAATTTAAAAATGTTCTAAACTGTGATTGAAGAACCTAACAGAATAAATAGATGGTTCCTGTTCCCTAATAAATATTGTATTTCCCAAAGAAAAATGTTTCAAGATATCATCCAGGAGCCTGGCATATAATAAATACTATTTTGGAAGGTTATCCCAAGGGAGACTCTTGTTTTTCGGATGGATTTCTGTGTGGGATCCTAATTGCTACTATTTGTCATATTTTCAGAATAAAATTTTAGGCAATGCTTTCATCTTTTCAGTGAACAGTAGGCGAACAGTAATATAAATAATATAGGCTGCTGAGCATTTTCTATTGAAATTTCTTAATTATACTTGTGAGAAATACAAATCTGTTAAAAAAACCCTCAACAACTTATTATCAAAATTTAAATAATACTTCCTCAGTGTTTGGGTGACTGTTAAATTATATTTTCTCAGTGTGCCACATAATCAGCGTTCAGGCTTTCCCTTTTCTCCAGTCAGGTCAGGCCTGCACTACTCGTGATGCAATTTAGGTTTCCTATAAGAGGCTCATGAATGTCAGTGGATCAGGAAAGAGCCAACCTCTACCTGAATTCCAGTGAAGTGATATAGCTCACAATAAAAATTCGAGCTCATATTCATCTCAATATGTTCAAATCAGAGTTCATCTCAATATGTTCAAACAAAATATTTTAATGCTCAGATATATAAAGTTTCCATTTGGAAAAAAAAGCTTCAAGATTAAATATTTAACCATAATTATATTGAAATTTTTTTCTAATTGAGAATTTTCTTTGGGTTGGCAAGTGATATTTTGGGGAATGAGAAAAGAAGCTGCAATTTCCTTCACAAACCATAGGTTTTGATAATTTCCAAATAAGTGCTACGGAAAAAATATTCAGAATTCTTGAGCTAGGCACATTTACAGCATTTTTGGGAAACATAATCCTGAGATATTATAAAGTTCTCAGTCTACTGATGGAATGTATCCTAACAACTTGCAAAAGCAAATCATTATGAATGGGCAAAACTTAATGGAGTTCTATCGAACTTTCCTATGCACCTGCCATTTAAAATAAATATTTTGGAAAACAATGTTTAATTTGAAATTATTTGGGATATGACAGAAGATAGAATATGTTGAACCAGTCATTGTAACTAGGTAAAAATCTTATGGCTTTTAAATCATTAAAATCTCTTAATTTTTATTATGACACTGTCAGAGAGAACAAATATTCAAAGCCATTTAATTTGTCTGTTCTCATTAAAAATGCCCACATCCCTGCTGATAAGTAACAACTATTCTAAAGATAGTAGGAACTGCTGTGAATTACATTTCTTACAATTACATTTAATGAGAAATTTATTAATTTTGTTTGCATTAATTCTGTTTGCATTTAATGCAGTTTTCATATCATCATGCATTCCAAAAAACAGGAAACCTGTTTTTGCTATGAGGGCTGCTGGACATGGATTTTTCAGATGAGGAGTATTTGAGGCTTGGCAGTCAGATTAGTTTTTCAGTTAAACAAGAGTACTTTAGCACAATGGAATATCTGATGCCTTAAGAGAAAAATCATGTATTCAGTCACTGTAGGAGTTTAAAGTGATTAGCTGAAAATATCCAGCAGAAATGAGGAAACAAAGAACTAGAGTGCTGAAAACTGATTCTTGGGTACTCTGAAGCTCATAGATAGCAAAATACTGTTCTGTGATTGAGGGAAATATTATGAATGCTGAATGCTGGTAAGCTCATGGGAGAGTGTTGTAAGAGTCAGCAGATAGATTATGACTAGAAAAGTATGACTGTACAAAGGTCATTGGATGCAGGAAAAAGCAGCTGCAATGCTAAAGTTTAAGGAATGCTCAAGTTTGAGCATTATGAAGGTGCTCAATAACGCATCTATAAAGGTGATCTATAAAGGTGGGCAGCTACATGAGGTGGGCAGTAATGAGACACATTGCAAGGGCCCATGTCATGTAGCTTTTGTTGATGGACACTGCAATCTGTAGTTGTATTCTTTTTTTAAAACCTGTATCTCCTGCACTTTTTCTATGACTAAAACAGGGCACAGAAGCTCTCCTGCAATATGTGTACCCTTTATTTTTTCCCAACATATGTTGCTTATGTATCTGGTTGCAAAATAACATGTTGGGTTGACCTTGACCAACTATCAGATGCCCACCCATCCTTCATTCCCCCCACTCCCTCCCACAACAAGACAAGGGGAGAAAATAAGATGAGTAAGGGTCAAAATAAAAGGATGGGGTCTCTTATCATTTACCATCAAAGGCAAAACAATGTGGGGAAAAAAATATTGCCAATTAAAATAGATTTGAATGGTGAGTAATTAGGACAAACAGCCATTTCCCATCTACCCCTCACTTTTTTCCCAAGCTCAAATTCATTTCTTCATTCCCACTCCTTACTCCGTCTACATTGTGCAGAGGATGGGGAATGAGGCCTGTGGTCAGTCTGTAAAGTTCAGTCAGTTCAGCTCGGATGCTCTTTCCACCATACAGTTTTTCAGTGCTCCAGCATGGGCCCTCCCTGTGCTGCATCTTCCTTCAGAGCCTGTCACCTTCTCTGGCATGAGATCCTCCAGGTTCTGCAGTGTGGATAGCTGATTCTACCTGGCACTCCGTGGTTTGCAAAGTGGATATCCACTCTAGGATGTTCCTCTCAATTGGCTGTTCCACTGGGGTGTCTCCAGGAGCTGCAGGGAAATCTCTGTTCTAGTACCTTGAGCATCTCCTCCCCAGCAATCCTCCAGAGTCCATAGGTCCAGCTGTTTCTCACACTATTGCACTCACTACTCAACAGCATTTTGTCCTTTTTAAATAGGTTTTCCTCAAGGTGCCCCACACATCCCACACATGGCTGAAGAGCTTCAGCTGTGCCTGGCAGTGCGTCCAACAGGAGCTGACAGGAATTAGCCATCTCCCACATGGAGCAACTCTAGCCCCTCCTCATAGAGGCCAGGGCTGCAGCCCAACCCCTATTGCCAATACCTCAACATGCACCCCCAATAGAAGCAGGCAGTAAGTGACAGCTCTGGAGGAGGGTGGGACAAAGGAGAGGAATGAGAAGGTCCATTGGCAATGGGTAAATAAGAGAATATTTCAGCTGAGCTTCAAGACTCCATTGGAAATGTGATGCGTTCAGGCAGTGAGACTGAGTGGCAAAATTAGGAACTGTGGCTGGAAATCTCAGAAGCATCAACTGCCCACATTAAAAGGTTGGTAAATAAAAGAAAATTATAATGTCAGAAACAGAAAGAAAGGGGAAATATATATATACATATTTAAAGTTCTTATATTCCTGTTATCTTCAAAGTCTTGCTTACTTATTTTTTGTGTTTCCAGCAGAAGTAATAAATGCAGTGTGTTTCAAATGCTAATTTGCTGGATTCAGACAATTAAAACATAGCAACTCTGTTTTGAAAACTATTAATCCCAAAGCACGATAGGAATCAGGGATTCCCTTGTATTTTTTTTAATCCCCAGCACACGTTTGTTGTAATAAACTTCTTTGCTGGCTTGTTTGTAATACATCTTGTGTTACATTCTGCACCCTGAGCAATGACTGAAGTCATTTAAATTCTGAGATAAGCTACTTTTCTCCCTTTTTAAGTGTAAGGTCTAAAGGTGACACTAAGTTCTGGGGATTCTGAGGGTTTGAGAGCTCAGTGAGTTTTCAGAGTTTACTAAAACTTTCTTCCATAATTTATTTAAAAAAAAATATATCATTCAGTTTAAGCATAACAGTCTTTCCCCTAAGTGCTTAATCCAAAGCTCACTGAAATTAGAGGAAAGAGTTCTGAAGCCTGCATCAAACCTGAAATGGAATTCTGTGCCCTCTATTACTGACAAAAGCTCTGCACACACAGAACTACCCAATGACATACTCAATGTATTTTTCTTTTGACAGAATTTTGCTGTGTATCTTCTATTGCCTGCCTTTCTCCACACTCTGAATTTGTTTTCCTCTCTGTCCCTTCTTTTTTCTTTCTCATGCTGCTTTTGTCAGATTTTGTTATATTGACTCAGTTTTCTGTTACCATATCTCCATGTAGACAGATAACAACAAACTGTCCAAAAATAATTTTTACTTCCCAGAGCTCCAGCTGGTTCAGGAACAAGCAATAAGAATTTGCTTAATACCTCCATCTTAAGGACTTAGACTTGTGAATAATAATTAAATAATTTAGGATGCATTTAATCACAAGCCAAGATTTATATACTTGAATGTCTAACCATAAGCTTCAAATCCCACATTTAATTACTTAAATGATCACTCATTCTCAAAAGTCCTCAGCATTCTGCACATTTAAAATGTGGCACTTTTTTAATGTAACTCTTAGGAACCTAGGTAGATTTAAGAACTCAATGTTAATCACCTGGGTTACATTTAAGAACCCAGTGTTAATTACCTAGGTTTAATATGAAGGGATTTCTACCAAAGCTTTTCTTAAAAGAATAACTCAATTTATAGTTTCTAACTTCTTACAGAAGTGATCAGCATGCACAAAAAGAACCTGGAAATTTTTACATACCAAAGTCTGACTGCAACTTCTTGTTTTCTCTTCTTTTTATAAGTTCTCTATGTAGCACAGAATTTTTAAAGCCCTACAAAATTAATATAGAAAGGATTTTTTTTTCTGCGATCCTCATAAAAACAAAAGGTGAGTTAGCAAACCATTCTCTATTCACAACCATGCAGTAGAAGTTCTCAGAAACAGTGTCCTTTTCAGCAGCAAAAATGTATATACTAGTTGTCCTTCTGTTGAAAATGTTTGAATTGCATTATTAATTTTCTCCTTAATAGCTTCCTTTAGTATTTCAACTAAGTAATCTAAACTGCTATATTTTATAGTAAAAACTATAATGTATATACCAGAGAGTATGATTTGATATTTTCGTACTCCATACTTGTTTAAACAAGGTGCCTATCAGTGTATTTTTCAAGGTGTGAAAACAGATTGTGCTGGGGGTTGTGAATCCCTCTAAGTAGACAATCACAACAGAAGCTCATAGGTAAAATTCCAGAAGAGAGACCTTTTAACAATTGAATTTACTGTGTCACCTTCACCCTTTGGAACCTGGAATGATGGAAACCACAGGTTGTGGATACTGTTCTGGCAGATGGGATTTATTGATCTTTACAGGCAAACCAGAGTCAGCACATTCCTGTTCTAAATATCACAGCCTTTCAAGCCTGATGTTAGAGGGATCTCATGATGATAAGAGTGTTACAAAGGTGGTGTAGTGTTTTATTTGGGTGAAGAGGTGCTTTCAAGAAGGGATGCTTGAATGCACAGTAACATGGAGCAAGGAGTAGTCATGCCAGGACCTTCTCTGTGTGCTCCCAGGGGCTCTGTTGCCTTCCTCAAACACTTGTTTTGAGGTTGGCATGGATGTGGATGACCAGCCAGCCCTGCCAGGGGCAGTGACAGAGCCTGAGGTAGATGTCCAGGATGGAGCTGGGTTGGAATAGGCTGTAAGGTACCCCTCAAATGGGGCTGCTCTAGGCTCACACCATGTGATGGCCACATCATGCCAGGGCATTTCCCTCTACAGCCCCAACCCACAAACTTGGAACTCTAGCTAGGCCTCTTCCCAGCCCCCTCTCTCTGCCTGTGCCAAGCACTGGTCCCAAATCCGTAAACCCTGGTCCCCAGTTTTGGTGGGCTCACCCTGGAAGGCAGCCAAGTACCAAAGTTGCTGGGAAGTTTTCCATAATTTACCCATAGGGATCAAATATGAAACTGGGGACCAGGACATAGAAAGACCCTGTATAAGGCAAGAGATCTGTAAAGCTGCTGTCTTCAAATTAGTGTGACTTTTCTTTAAAAAAATGGATCTGGCTATATGTGCAAATACTCCCTCATTTTCAGTGAAAGAACTATGTTTGTCTGTCGCAATTATATTTTCTGGAAAAATCCCTTTGCCCTGGATTTTTCTCCTGGGAAGCTGAGAAGCCTCTGAGAAAAAGGAAAACAGTAATTATCTGATTTGCTTCTCCTGTGTTTTGCTGCTTTGGAATGTGTTTGGAGATTGTTTACCATCAGGTGATTGTTTCATTGGTTTCTGCTGTGAATTGTTTAGACTTATTGGCCAATCAGTGCCAAACTGTGTCGGGACTCTGGAAAGAGTCACAAGCTTTCATTATTTTCTTGTTAGCCTTCTGTAAGTATCCTTTCTGTATTCATTAGTATAGTTTCATATAGCATTCTTTAATATAATATAGTATCATAAAATAATAAATTAGCCTTCTGAGAACATGATTCATCATTCCTTCCTCCATCTGGGCACCCTGCAAATACAATATTTGTCAGGTGAAAGCAGAAGCAGTAGAGGAACACTCCTCCTGCCCAACATAAGGTTCTCTCACTAGGTCTGTATAGGTGAAGTTTAGCAGGACTGGTGCAACTCTTTAGATGTGTACTGCTGGAAATGTGCAAAGTACTAGCCAGTGTATTTTACTTCAGCTGTGATGAGGGAGGAGATAGAGCCTTCCACTAAAAAAACAGTGATTAGAAAGGACATTCACTAGGTCCAGGCAATCATATTTCTTTTTGTATGTGGCTTTTTTAAAGCAAATCCTCATCTAAATAGACCCATCGATTCTTTTAATACAAGCTAAAATTATTTGAAAGCAGAAGTCCATCACAATCATTCAAGACAAAGGTTTTAAAAAAAATCGTTGAATTTTGCATCAGCTGAACTGTTGAAATGCTGAAAAATTGTCCTCTAAACAATGAGAGATACTTTATTGCAGCCTGCAAAATCAATCTCCCTTTCACTTGTCCTCCTCGCAGGAATTCCAGGTTTGATCTTAGAGAGATCCAGGAGAAGGGATCATAGCAGGTGACTTACTGGTCTTCTACAGGATCTGCAAAATGACATTTCCTTACCTATCAAAGTTTAGCTTCCTAGTTCAAAGCTAAGCACAACCACAAACTACTGGTACAAAACACAAAGTCTAAAATAGTGACCAGCAACTGAAAAACATCTTGAAGGGTGAGATTCAAGATTGTTGGGAGCACTCTTCAGCTTCCACAACAAGCTGAGAATCTTCTGCGCTTCAATAATTTCCTAAGATAATTTTCTGTTCCTGCATTTATCCACTGAACTTGATTTAAACCTTGCATTTTTTCTGCTCCATAAATTGTACATTTCTGCAGTAAATTCCTTGAAAGCAAATTCAGAGCTACTGCAAAAGTTATGAGCAAGCATGGAAGCAATCTGTTGATGGACTCTACTGTCTTAGGAATTTCAAAATAGTAATAAAAGGGTTATATTAAGGAAAAGAAAATAAAACTTTGCTTTGAAAATAACAAAAAAGACCAATCCATTCCACTTTTAAATGCTTATAGTATTGACCACAGAAAGCTCATTACTTAAGGAAAGCAGTATTCTTCAAGTTTTGATGTTCAAAACTGTATTCTTGTGAACAAGCTATATTCTTGGGGAGCTCAGCTGAAGTCCTTTCCTCTTTCAGAAAAAAAGATCTGGTAGATTTCAAAGCTGGAATGGACCACTGTGATTCTCTTTTGTAATAATCAGTCTGGAAAGCTAAATAAAGACTTCCATAACTATTAACATCAAAATAATCCTTTAACCTAGTGTTTCACATTGAAATTTCACAGGACCTATGTATCCTTCAGAGATATAGGTGAAATAGTGAGATCTGTCGGCAATACACTCTTGTATTTTCATTTGATGCAACCCCTTCTTATACTATACCATGTAGGCAGCATAACTATTCTGCAGATTATTATTTCATCATTAACTATGGTTAAAGCCACATGGGGAAAGATAATAGACTATTCATTTCAACAGAAGTGCATGATGACAGGTTTTACACTCAAAAAGACCTGTGAGGAAATGTCCCTCTGAGTAGGCCAGCAAAGCAAAGAAGAATTTCTCCTTTTTTTTTTTTAATCAGTTGCAAGATTTTAACTTTTAAATAAGACCCATATTTGATATAGATAATGGATAAGTTTCTATTCATAGATGCATAAATCACTATGTGATATTTAGGTTTAAAAATGCACAGTATTCAAACCTATTGTTTTAATCATGTAAGTGATAATTTGTACAGAGGTTATTGGAATGATCAGACATAGAAAAAAGGTAACATGTCAGGAGTTGAAGTTTCTGTTCAGTTTAGGATAAGATAAGCAGTGATCAAATGGCGAAATTATGACTTCAGATGATAAAGCAGTTTCCAAGAGAACATTCCAGCAGTGACTCCCATATAAAAATGAACAAAACAAAGGTGTTTAAAGAGGGAAGGAATAGTAAAGTGTCTAGTACATTTAAATTATTTTACTGTGCACACACGAATAACTAACCTTTTTTTTTTTTTGAAGGTGATAATCTTTCTGAAGAACTGCTGACTTCAGAAAACTCTGGGAAAGTCAGCATATCTAAAAAGGCTGTAATAAAATAGGTATGAAAATTGAAAATTTTATCTTAATTTTTCTGTCTCTCAAAGGATATAATATAGAAGTTCTGCAATCATTTTAATTTCTATCCTGCAGATTACAGAGAGGCATACTTTAAAATGTGCATACTACTGCAAAATAGGATGGAATAATAGGCAAATGAAAACTGTAGCAAACCACTAACAGTGAATAATACCTGATTTATTGTATCTAAATGGGAAAAAAAATCTAAATTACAGCAATGGATTTAGAAGAGCACATTAATCAGGAATAAATATAATTGTACTAAGTCCAAACAACACAGGATTTCTGTGAATGCAGCTGAGGAGTGTTAATGCTTTATAAAAGCAAGTAAATAAATATTCACTTTTTAAAAAATTGCTCCACTCTTCTTAGCATTCAGCCTTGCTGTGGCAGTGTTCTCTGTATTGTGCAGAATTACTGATAGGTCTCTTGCCCTACCACAGCACCTTGGGGTCAGAAGTTGCATGTCCAGATGCTGATGGCTACTTTTAATCAGCATATAAGGATGACAGAGCTGTGCTGATTAGTAAATCCTGCCATTATCCAGTGAAGCTGCCTGGAAAAGTTCACCCTTGTTCAAGAGCTGCAAGGGAGTGTGAGGATGCAGCGAATGTATCTAAAGTGCATTAACAAACAGATATCATTAATCATGAACAGCAGTGTTGTTAAAAATACCAGTCTTCATTTCTTTTCTAACATGAGAAATCATGAGCCCTTGAATCCCATTCTTCTTAATTATGCTGAGATTTATGGAAGAAACTATTATACTAGATTTCTCAAAACGCTATTTTTACTTTTTACACATTATTTTTCACCTGAGTTCTAGTGAGAACAGCAAGATTTCAGGCCAGCTCAGAAAGGGCAAGAATGTCATCATTTTCTCTAGTAGGAGCTCCTTTGTCTCATAGTAAAAAGACAGGTATCAAATTATTACATTTATTAATTTTGATTGAGATCACAGGTATGATGAGGGGAAGCTTATTATTTTTCTCTTCTCATTAATATTTTATTTGCACTAGAGAATCAAACAAAGTTTAATGTAAACATAGTTAATTCTTCTTGTTGCCATTTAGTTCCTTCCTTACTGGTCTCAATGGCAAAATTTAATATTTCTGTACAGTTAGGCATTCAGCAGTGACCCAACAAAAACATCCCTACTTTCTGACTCTGAAAAGCAAAAAGACTGCAAAGGCAGAACATAATGCACCTTTCAGGCTTGTTTTGACTTCTCAGCCACAATGATATGAAGGGTATTTATTATCTGTCTTAAGGAAACATATTTTTCTCTGAAGTAAAGCTCCATTGGTAAGTGATGTTTGCTGTGGAACTATTCCGTTGGAAAGCTCTGGGACCTAACGAAAAGCCTCAAGTCACTTTGTCGCTTTTCTTTTTGTAAAAGCAGCTTTTAAGTAATGCAAAAGAAAGATAATGGCTATGCTGAAAATAGTTGGAGGCCACTGCTTTGAGGACCCTTTACTGCAGTTAATCTCTCAGATGGTTGCTATCACTCCCACTCTTTCTGAAACATTTCCTAATTGGCTCCCTGAAAGTTCAGCTTCTTGCCCTTCAAAGAGCAGCAGTATGGCTGCTGTCAAGGAAGGAGCCACTTAACTCAGGGTATGATCTTAATAAAAATTCTGCCTTTCCAGAAGTGTTATTGCCTATACCTTTTATTTTCCCTCATGAGTTTTTTTTCATCCTATGTTAACAAAAGGGACAGAAAAGTTTGGAGATCATGGAAGCCTTCCAGGAAATTCCTGTTTAAAATAGGCAGTCAGGATCTGCTCTCATGTACATTGGGGTGATGATTAAAGAAGAGGTGGGTCATTCCTCCCTGGGAATAGTTTCATGAACGCAGTGCAAGAAGTAGGGAAGAGCTCTGAGCAACTTTGCACCTCAGGCTGTGGTCTCAATACAGCTTCAAGTACCCCCAGGTACCCCTCAGTACCCTTCAGTCTGGTTTCACCAGATATTAATTTTTTTAATTTCAGAAGGGATTATTATGATTGAATGAAAAACTTGTGTTATTCAACTTCCACAGAACAACTTCACTCCGTTGACCTGGAGTATTCTGTTTTGATTTTTCATGATAATATAGGGCAAAAAGTGTCTTATCTAACGTAATTTCTCCCAAAGTATGTGCAAATGTTGATTTTTCTGTTGTTAAAAAAAAAACCTTTAGGGAAGATAAGGAGAAGAAAAAAAAGTATTTCCACATGAGTTTTTTATTAAATTATTACTTATGTGCTTAATTGCAAAGCATTTACTTATTATCCAAGGATGGGAGAAGATGGATTCTACTTCTCAGATGAATATTCCTTTAGAAACTGAAATACTAAGCCAGATTCTGACTCAGTGAACCTCTTGACAAGAGGTTAGAAGATTTGCCTTGCTTCCAATGACCACATAACTCTTTAAAATAAAAGGCAGAGCATTATGCAAAGGGTTTGAGATCAGCCCAGGGACTCCTATGCAGGGTAGCTGAACTTTCAGTCTTGAGCTGCACATGATACAGAGGCAGATCAAACAGACCTGCCGTGCAGGAAGGGAAGACTGGGCAGCCCATAAAACAGTGATTTGGACATGGTTCTGTGAGACGGCTCTTGTGTCAGACTCAGAGAAGTCTCTCTCTCTTATGATGGTGAAGTACCCAGCTAATGGGGCAGAAAATTATTGGTGTCTCTGTAATTTGTAACATGATGTCTTAATTATTGGTACTTCCTGTAAGAAGTGCATGAAAGGTCTCAAAAAGTTTGTTCTGAAGTCTTAAGCTTCAGAAGAGCTGAATACCAGGGGAGGTTTAGGTCAGACATTAGGAAGAATTTCTTCACAGAAGGGGTGATTGGGCATTGGAATAGGCTGCCCAGGAAGGTGATAGAGTCACCATCCCTAGAGGTGTTGAAGAAAAGACTGGACATGGCCATTAGAGCCATGGTCTAGTTGACAAGGGGGTGTTTGGTCATGGATTGGACTCAATGATCTCTTTTCCAATCTAAATGATTCTGTGATTCTGTTTTATTTCAAATAGATTTTTTTTTTCTGGATGCTTCTTTTCCACAAAAAAGTAAAAGTAGTCAGATTTTGTTTATTTGAACTGACCTCCACTCTTCCCTCCAGCTTATCATTTGGCTGCTGGACAACAGAGATTTTGGCCTGTTCTCGAAAGGAATTACTAAGATGTTGTAGCCACAGTCCTGAAAATCCTGCTGTCCTGGAGGCTTGAACTCAGAGTGAATTCAAAGCTATAACACTGAGTAAAGACTGACAGTAATTTGACATTTTATGTTGCTGAAGAAATAAAAAAAAAAAACAGAGTGTTTCTCAGTTACCCAGTTGGTATCACTGAGATTAGAGTGAGTAAAAAAATACTACTTTATGAAAAATGTGAAATTAATATATCTGCACTAATTCTTCTCAAGAGTAACCGATGAAACTTCTTTGGAAAGTGTAAAATAAACATAGAATAAAAGTAGTGTAGGTTTTGATCTGTTTTCAAATAATAGTCCTACAATTCACACTATTTATTTTTGCATTTTCTTTTTTAGAATAATAGAAGATGCTGAGTTGGAAAGTACACATCAGGATCATTGAGTCCAATTCCTGGTCTGCCCAGGACACCTCAAGAATCACATCATGTGCCTAAAAGTATTGTCCATTTTTTGTTTACTAACAAAAAAGAGCTAGATACCCTATAAATTTCCTTAAGCTGAAATACAGAATCTCTAACAAGGCAGAAATAGAGAAAAAGTAGCTTTTTCTATCTAAATTTATTGCACTAAATTAACTCCAGAAAGATCCTTTTTTAAAAGAAGATAAAGAACTGTGCAAATGAGACATTTGTATTGGCTGTGTAATGGCTATACAGATATTAGGCAAATCCTGACAGAGCAAAAATTTGTCTCTGATTTCTTCCTCTTCTTTTATTATTCGTGGTCTTGTTTTGCACCTGTTCAGCACTTGTCCTTACAGATGCATTTAGCTATCATTTAGACACTTGCAGGGGCAAAACGAGAACAGATGCATCACAAGTACAAAATATATGCTAAAAGGACATGTCGTAATGAGAAATCAGAGCTCAATGGGAAGAAAAACAAAACATGGCAGGATATAGAGAATGCAGACCTAAAATTAGCATAGGTTAGATACATTGAAAAGACAAAATTCAGCAGATAAGGGCTCCTGGTTTATTGTCTAAAATATGCCTATCTGCATTCCCAGGGAACAACATCAATCTGTCTTGATTTCTGAATAAATTGAGCTCTAAAGCAAAATTCCTGTAAAAGAAGGCAGCTCTATTTTTATCACTGTGACCTTTTTAGAAGGACTTTAGGAAAGAAGGAAACAAACTTATCAGAATTCCTTCTACCTAAAGTCCAATTCTGCTTTCCTATCTGAAGAAAAAAAGGGGGTTTGCCATTGTTTTCTGCTTTCCAACACTAAGAGTCTTTGAAAATTCATTTATCACAACAGACTTCCTTACGGGTTTTGTCTTGTCTGCTCTACTAGTGGTCTTTAAGTAGTGTTAAAACCTTATGTAAGGATCGAGATTCCAAACTCATTGATTTTCATCAGTAGCTTTAGTTAGTTTTGGACCAATATCTGAATTTAAAGAAATGACCTTATGAATGCATAGGAAATCACACAAATCCATAGTTTTTATTAGCTATAGAAATTGTATTAATTTTCACAATTAAATTTTTTGCATTATTTTTATTTCCCAGGATGAACAAACCCTGGTTTAATTAGAAACTTCACTGGGATTGATAATACCTGGTTTGAAACAGAATGAATATGTATTCAGGGCATATATTCCAGAATGAGAGAGTGGGTGGCATGGATAAAGGATTTTTATACAGTGTTATGTAGGGCAAGTTTTTGCATTTTTGAAAGCACTAGGATTGTTAGATAACTGGCAGAACCGATCAGAATTTTTAGCTTTGGTTTTTAAGGGTGTGATACCAGGAGACTAGCAAAAGGCAGATATAATGCTTATTCTTAAGAAACTAAAACATAATGAATCGTAGATTAATTAACTTAACTTCACCTTCTGAGAAAATCCCAAATCAATTGATCTGTTCATGAGAATTTGGAAAATAGTAGAGAAATGGCACAGTGGTCAGAATATAGCTGTGGGTACCAAATCATGTCAAATCAATCTATTACCTATGAGATGTTAACAGGAGCATTCCATAGAGCAGAAAGAGGTTTCAATCATTTACAGGTTGACTGTATCAAGGTTTTTTATATTGTCTCAAGTAAAAATTTCCAAAACATACTCACAAAGCATGGCTTTCAGGGTCCTTCTCTGAAGGTGCAAATACACCTAAATAATTATACTGAAGTGTGGGGATCAATGATCCAGAATGGATCCAGAATGGGAGGATATATCAAGTGGGGCCTCATGGAAATCTGTTGTGAGTATGAAGTTATTGATATTTTTGTTAGGAATTACATAATACTGAGAAAGTGTGTTGCATTTCCATGTTGCACAAACTTTATAGACCAGGTCAAAAATTTGAAAGAATCTTGCCAAAACCAGAGAAATTGTCTGGAAATACAGAATGTAATTCAACAATATACACTTCTAAAATACATGCTCAGACAGAAGGAATACATGTATTGCAGGACACAAAAGATATTCAGGAGCCTCTCTTCAGAAATGTGGTTATTTCCCAAATTTCAGCACAAAGTAACAATATCAGGTGTTCTCTGTAGAAAAACACACTGATTTTTATTGTGGTTTTGCAATGTATTAAGGATTGATAATCTTTAAATAAGCAGGAATATAATCCTGAATACTCGGAAAGTTACCCTTCTCCTTTACTCAGCTCACCCTTCTCCTTTACTCACCTCTGGTTAAGGCAGGAACTACACTGAGCAGAGGTTAGAAAATGGGTCCTGTGGGAAGAGAGTGAGATAAAAGAGATAGAGAAGAGAGAGGGATGCAGTGTGATTCAGGTTCATGTGACCCAAGGTCTTGCTTTACATAGCATGTCTGGCTAACTTTGATTATGTTGTAGAAGGATATTTGAAAGTAATTCAGTTAAGACCATGAAAAACAAGAGATGTGGCTGTAAAGAAGTGAAGTTGCTGAGATGGTAGTGTAAGACTAGTAATTGAAGGACTCAAAGTGAAACTAATGACATAGAGCTATGAAAAAGACAGATAATTAGGAGACAGCAATCCAGGCTGCTCCAAGAAGCAGTGGATGTTAACATTTTCTGTACTGACTGTTAACTGCCTAGCTGACACAGATACATCTGGTGTGGCAAGAATATCAATGCTTAACTTGGTAACTGCCCATCTCAACCTATAAATGCTTTTTTCTAGCCCATTCCATGAAGTATATCCTGCTTGCAGATTTCTCCTGAGCATAGTAAGAGATGCTCAAGAAAAAGCAGCCCATTATGTGGAGGCTTACAGCAAGGACAACATAATACCAAAGAGTTGATGCAAAAAAGAAGGGGCAAATCTCTTCTAAAATTATGAAGCTGCTGGTGTCACTTAAGCTCCTTGATTACTAAAGGTTGAGGCAGAAAATCTTAGATATTTAAAAAGGATATCATGGTTACAGCTGATTTTCTCTTAGAGCAGAGAGGATGTGAGGTTGACTTTACATTTGGAGTTTCAGGAAGCTTCTTAAGCAAGCAGAAAGATGGTCAGAGATCTGACTTAATGTGGTATTGGGAATACTGCATCAGGAGCAATGTCAATGATTGTGCAGTTTTCCAAGGCCAATTTGTATCCAAGGATTCTGACAGTTTAATGTTCAACTCATGTCTAGAGAAGGAGGTGGAGAGTAAGGTCATTAATTGTGACTGGATTGTAACACCCTACTCTGCCTTCACTCACTACTAAGGTTTATTTTGGAGAGAGACAGAACAAACAGAAGAGAAGTACCAGAAAGGAGTCATGCTGAGGAAACACAAAATTTTGTGGGGGATAACTCAATTAGGCTCTCCAGTTACTTTGTGTAGAACATACAAAACCTTGACTGCTGGTGACTAGGTGTCTCCTGTGCTCAAACTGGCTTGGCTAGGGCTACCTCAGGTACACAGTGCAGCAGCGTGCAGTAACCAGATATTAGGTTGTACCAGCATAATTTAGTGAATTCATGAAACCACTTTCTGTGGAAGCTGAAAAGTCTTATTATTTTAAAAATTGTATCAGTAATTATAAAATAGTCTCCTAGCAAAAGATCTTGGCAGGGAAAACTAACTGGCAAACACCTCAAGGTATGTATGTGCGTGTGTGCGACAATCAGCCTGCTGTTAGTTCAGCAGAACAGTGCCAGCTAAAGATCTGCTTAAAAAATAAGATTCCTGACATCAATTGCTTAATTGCATCAGTATTGCTTAATTTTATTTTTTTTTTAATGGTAATTAGGTTTCACTCCTACAAGCAGCAGGATAATTGGGTCCCAAAGGTCCGGAATAAGGTTAAACAATTAGACTGTATTTGCAAATGAATCTATCCTGATTGGCACTTGAAAGGATAAAAGGTTTATTTGAAGTTGTTAGGATTTTAACCCATGATTTTGGGAAGTCCATGTATATCAGACTTAGTGCTAACTTAAAAACATTTCTCCGGATACCTCCAGACTTTGGATGGACTTTGAGCAAAGTTGTCCGAGTGTAAAGAGTGCACTGAGCAATCCCTCTGACTTCTTGAGTCAATATTAGGATTTATTATTAGTAGGTAAAATATTGATTATTGGATCAATATATCTTGAAATTCAGCTCAACAAAACACAACATCTATTTATCACAGCAATTTTAGAGACAAGTAAACTGAAACAAAGGTAGATTTATGAAGCCATCAAAGGTCACACAAGCAAGTTAGCAGCAAAACAAGGAACAGGTCTTTTGAAGGCCAGCTTCCAATCCAACATCTGCACAGCTGGCCTTAAAATCAGTAGTACAGAGAAACAAAGCACCCTGATAAGACAGGAAATTGATGGTAAATGATACAGGACATAATTTTATGGAAGTAATTTTGTTTCTTGTGTGTGGCAAAGTCCAGGATAAATGCAATTCAGAATGATTTCTGGTTCAGCTATGCAGAAGAGTGGTGGTCCCAGACAGTATTCTATGCCATTATATACATTGAGTTTATATAATGTGAAGTGATGAGGCTGGTGAAAAAAAAAGCCCATGGAATTTAATCATATCACAACTGCTGACCCAATTCAGCATAGACATTAAATTTAATGGCACTCTTTCTTCACTGCATTAGCTTGATTCAAAATGGTAAGTAAAATATTTTTTTCCAGTAGATAACATGAGTTACTCTGTTAAAATATGCTCTCTGTAGTTGAAAAATACAGAACAGTAAGCAAGATATGGCAGTGGATAACCTAACACTTGTATATAAACCTGTAACAATTCTGCATTTGCATGATAGAAGTACAGGACACAGACTATTTTCTTTTCCTTGATTTTGATATCCCAGAATTCCTAGAACTGAAGAAGATACCTTGGATCACAACCCTAGCCAGACTGGAGGCTGGCCTCAGATCTACTAGTAATAAAGGGAGAAAAATTAGAATCTCTTGAAAATATGAATAAGAGTTTAATTATTCACAGATAGTTATTCAATTTCTGTGTTTCATAACCAGGAAATCTAGAACCTTTTAATTTTTAATTAACTTCTAAAGTAGGAGTCAAAAATTAGAAAAATTAACCAACTTTCCTGGTAACTGTTGCAGAGTAAATAGCAATAATATGAATACAAGATCTGCACCAAATCAGAGAATATCTCCTGTTTGAATGAACCCCTAATAATCAAATCCAGATCCCTGCCCCCCACAGGACTATCTAAAAGTAAAGGGTGCTGAATCTTAAACAGGATTAGAGGAATTCTTTCATACCTCAGAGAAATTAATTACCCACAATGAGGTCAAAATATCATGTGCTCCTACAAAGACTACAATAGGATTTGTTTCATTATTCATCTGTTCATAGAGCTTTCCCCCAAAAGTCAGCCACCTGAATTGTGTGCTCTTCACATGAATGAGGATGAGAAACTGCCCATGCTGAGTTGAAACAAAAAGTGCTCAACTACAGAGTAGTCAAAACAACTTCTCTGCAAGCAAACATCCTCTGCATATAGCCACATAATCCCTTCAATTGTACTGCACAATTGTCTGAAAAATAAATCTGCTGTTTGAGGTAATTTAGTAAGATTTTTTTAAATGGAGTCTACAAGTCTAAAAGGAGCAGAAAGTATACACAGATTAACTCTTAAATTAAAACAAACAACATCAGAAAAATTATTTGGAAAGTTGTTCACCTAGTTATCAGGAGTGTTGTTAGGGTTCTTCACTAAACAGGAAAATGGAAAGATACTTGGTATACATATCACACAGTGTGAATAGTGAAAATAATATATAGATTTAAATATAATGTCTGCAATGCCTTTCTTTCAAGTTCATGTGAGAAAAAGCCTCATTCTATCAAAATATTCTTGGAGTTACATATTTTTTTAAGCCATTTCAGATGAAAGTGTATGCTTGTTCTGTGTCTGGTGAAACTGAGTCAATTCTCGTGGACACAGCAGTGAGGACACAGGATTTCCATGATGCTCTCACCGAGGTAGTGTTGATTGACGAGTCCACATCTCCACTCCCCTGACACTACATATGCACATATATATGCACACACCCATTATTTAGACTTGGTTCCAAACAAAGGTAGATGAGTAGATAACAAAGGAGTTAACAAAGGAGATAACAAAGACAAAGGTAGATAACAAATTTTGAGCACAGCATCCATTCTTTGAATAGACAAATTCAACTGCATAAAATCCTAAAAATGGCCAGGTGCTGGCTGGGATAAAGTAAAACCCTATGTTTTTCCACCTGGTAGTGCTGCTTAACAGGCCTGAGAGCAGCTACTTCAATGGATAAACATTTGATGGGAGCCGTAATTCTTAGTTCTGGCAGGAGCAGTTATTCTTGCTTGTAGTTAATTAGTCCATCTGAGGAAGCTGTGATAACCTGCTGATACAAATCAGTGGCCTCAGAGCTTGTTCTAGAGGCTTTAACCATAGTTACCTGGTACCTGAATTTAATCACATATGGTGTGGTCAACTGCACACTGTACTCCTCCTGCAGGGCTGCTGCAGATATCTATAGGAATTTTCTGTTCAGGCCAGGGAAAAGCTGTGTTCAAACTGCAGGAAGTTCCCCATGACTTATTTCAGGAATTGATAGTCCTGTATCTAAAAGGTGGGTGAACAAGTGTTAAGCAAAAGGGATTTCACGTGTAACAGGTTTAAATTGGAATGTCTGCCTTCTTGACTCAGGAATATTACCGGGAAAGCTGATGCTCTGCCTTGTGGGTATATGCTTCAGAAGTGTCATGGACTGAAAAATAGGATGGCTGTTGTGTTATTGCATTGCTTCACTGTGGTGGTTACAGCTTATTTTCAGTAGACATTGATCAGTACTTTGTTATTTCCCATTAGCAGTCTCTCTGTGCTGCTTTTCCCTTGAAAAAAGGGAACAAATAGGCACAAATATCATAGTGAGAAATGGGACTGTAAGAAGAGCAAAAACCAGTTACGCTGGTTTTGTTTACTTTCTTTAGTCTCTAGGAATAGGTAAAGCTTTCCTAGGCACAAAATAACTTGACTGCCTAAGTTCTGTGTTCAGTTTGGCTTAAACTCTTGCTTCATATTGACCCCCAGGAAAGCTGATATTCCTAAGAGCCAATTTTGCAACACTTCAATGCTGAGATTCAGGCTGTGAATGAGTCATCCAGGATCCTCTCTGTTGCATAGTCTCTTCAAACCTTGAGAGGGGTCAAGCACAAATTTGTGAGGCAAGTCTGGAAGATATTCCCAAGCCCTACAGATCCTCAGCTGTGAGTTTTCTGTTACTTCCTTTTTCTTATGTTCCTATCTCCTTTAAAAAGAAAAACAAACAAAAAAAATATAAAAATATCACAGTGAGTAAACTTTTTTGCTTCCAAGGATGAGCTAAGGTGAGGAAACTTCATAAAAAAACAAAGTCTTATGTGAAAACTCCAAGTTGATGAGCAAAAATTCAAATCCCTCAGATTATATTTATCTCTAAAGAACTACGCCAGGCTTGAAATTACTCCTGTCTTTCCTTGACCTTGGCAGGTTTCCAGAAAAAAAAGCTACACAATCTGGAGAGCTCTGATGCAGGTTATGTAGGAATAATTCAGGGGCTCTATTTAAGGAACATATTCTGCATCCACTTATTTCTAACAGATGCAAGGATAAAAAGTAAGAACCTTAAAGAGAAAGAATAACAGAGAAAGGGTGACAGTTGGGAACTATTGAAACTTTCAGGAAAAAAAAAGCATTGCATTAAATTCCAGCAGGTGATTTTTATTTTTCCTTTTTTTAGAAAAAACACTGATAAAAGTAATAGTCATTTATTATTTTCAAAGATGACTTCTTTCTGACTGGGAAATGAGTTCTCTCTCACAGAAGAAGGATTCTAGTCTTGACACATGTATATAAATCAACAGTAATTGTTAACCAGGAAATAGCAGTGCCAGGTTTACACCACCACATATAGAACTGAATCTGTTCTATTTTCCTCCTTGTCTGGAACATCTAAGGAATATTGATTCTTTTAAATTTTTTTCCCCATTAATTAGTGTTGGAGAAGGGTAGTTGCAGCCATTGCCAGATTAGGACAAGGAGAGCATGGATAAAAGTGACTGGAGACCTGACACACAGAAGATTCCAGTACTGAAGAACACCTACAAGAAGGCTGGAGAGGCACTTTACACACAGGCCTGTAGTGACAGACAAGGGCTAATGGCTTTAAATTGAATTAGAGTCAGTTTAAATTAGATATTAGGAAGAAATTCTTCACTGTGAGGGTGATGAGACACTGGAACAGCTTATCCAAAGAAGCTGTGGTTGCCCAACCACGGCCAGGTTGGGAGGCCTCTAGGTAACCTGGTCAAGTGGAAGATTGGAAGTGGGGTTGGAACTAGATGATCTTTATGTCCCCTTCCAGCCCAAACCATTCTATGATTTTATGATGTCAAATCCATGAAGACCCTGGGTATAAAAGACTGCTCAGAAAGATTGTGGGCAACAATCTGCCTTCTGATGTATATGTGAAGGAATCCCGAAGTAAGGTGCAATCTATAGAGGTAGAAATCTTAAAACCAGTAGAAAAAATAGCCTTGGATTTTCCACCACAGTTTTCTCCCCTCTTGATTGTATGATTATAATCTCCATGTTTCCATGAAAGCAGCAATGCCCACAGGAAGCTGCTCAATCTCCAGACAGCTGCACAAGAGATGCTATAGGATTCAGATTAGAAGGTAAGAGGAATTTTGCTAATAGGTGTCAAAAGTCACCATGCAAAGCACTTACCTGTGCTTGAGAGCATCTGTGACCCATTCACTGCTCCAGAAGCAAGGGAGGCAACAGAGCCCAGCAGAGCCAGCAAGGAATGTAACACTTTTAGATGCCAGTTAATGCATCTGCCTTTATTCTGAGACACAAAGATTTTGTAGCTGAAGGCATAGTAAAACCCATTTAGCAGTATCACTTCTGTCTGCCACCTAATCTGAATCACCACAGCCATCAGTGGCTCTGTGCTGTAACTGGTACTTAATGGGCTGGAAACATTGAGGGAGGATTGGTTTCTTCAAGTTCATGCAGAACACAAAAAAGCACACTTTTTTGTCTTACTACTGGTTCCTGGTCTCTGCATTTCTGGAGAACAAGGGCAAGCCTTACTAAATATATTATTTGTATAGTATATTTATTTTCTGAATATCTTTTATGACAAATGCTAATTCAGTCACACATTACCCATTAGGCATGTACTCTGTTTTGGAGACATGCATTTGAATGTGCGCATGTGAATGACTAATTTTCAAACCTGAGATATTCAAACAGTGACACCATCATGAAGATGCAGTTGCTCACTAGACCAGTTATACAGTTTTATATAGACCAGTTATACAGCTTTATACAATTACCTGAGTTGTGTTTTTTTTCTGTTGTAGCCAAATAAATATATGCCTCAGAGCAATAAAATAAGTTCAGAATGTACACAAAGTTTTATTGTACATATTTTGTTTCTCAAATTCATTATATATACCATGGTTACATTTTCAGGCTAAGAAGATTTTGTGCCTGGGTGGGTTAAAGTTGGCCTATTAGTGTGATGGATATCATGCTCTAAGGTTAGTGTCTAGAAAGAATTCATGTAAGTTTATGCAGTGCCCAAGGGTGACAGTTCAAAATTTCTTAGCAAAACAGCAAATTCATCTTCACAAAGTGTGCTTTTTAGTCTGAGTCACCTTGTCAAGCAGGAGACAGCAGAGAAAATTCACTGGTGCTCAGCTCCTTGTCCAATAAAGTCACTGCCTTTCTTTGCTGTTTCAGAGTTCAGAAAAAAAAAAAAGGCTCTGTCTTTTTTGTAAACCTCTGCAGTCCTACACGGTCAATAGTAGTAACACCCTGCTCCTTGAACATCATTGAGATTCTTCCATATCTGCTTGTTCTCCAAGGATCCAGGGAGAACACTGGAGGGAAGGAGAGCTGTTATTAACATACACTCGTGGTGAGGGGGAATTAAATATAAACCAGAAGGTATTTAACCATGGTGGGAAAACCGCAAAATTTTGAAACTGTAGGAACAGAAGAAACCTAATTGGAGGGGGTGGAACTATAGCTAACATATTTTACTGACATTTCAGTTCAAATTTTTCAGTTGAGGAGAATGAGACATTTCAGAAAAATGACACATTCCTTTTAATACAAAGTCTTGAGTAACCTTGTGAAGGAGAGTGACTGGTTTTTCACACTGCCAGAACCTGTATGTTCTATAACATCAAGTTCAAATTGAAAAGTAGTTGGACAAGTATTTGCTATATCTGGTGAGAAAGTATTTGACTTCAGCTTTGCCTGCATTTTCTTAACTTGGTCTTCATTTTTTAGACCCCCCAATTTCAGCAGAAAAACACTTTATTTTTTTTTAATCAGATATGACATTTTTTGCAGAGGACACAAAAACATGATAATTTTAAGGAAAATATTGTACAGAACTGCACAGGAAAGGGGTGATTCAATATCTTTCATATATTTTTGAGACAAAAATTCACAGTAACTGAAGATGTTCTTTTTCCAAAGTGCCAATCTAAGAATAAGATGGTCCTTTCTCAAGCATATTGTCAAGAATAAAATTATGACCAAATACCTGCTTGTTTATTGAAGACAGACACACCATTTTTGGAAATCCATTATGATTTGTAATGGAATATGTGGGATAAATTCCTTCAAAAATTTCAGAAGGACAACTTTATTCATCTGGATGAAAATTCTACCTTGTATGCCAGAATATTAAGTGATCATTCTAGGAAAAGTCAGTAGCAATGGGATATTTCATCTTTTTCTTTCCAAGAGATTTTTTCTCTGCCTAATAAATCCAAAGCTCATTTCAACTGTGAGAGTTACAAACTTATACTGGAAAGTTAAAGTATTAGAAGGTGGATTTGCCAGATAATCAAAAACAGTTCTTTATGGTTTACACAAAATCAATAAAAGATACTTTAAAAAACAGTCAGCAGTTTTAGTTTCAGTAACTTGCCTTATGTTACTGCATATATATTGACTGCACCATGTAGCCTGAATCATTCAGATGCTTAAATGAGCATTTGCAGCAGGCAGTGTGGAGAAGCCATGTCCTGCAGATTACACTGCCATGGTGATCTTTGAAAGCCATGGTAAAACTGAATCAGAAAGATCCCCTTCTCATTGCCTCATAGATAAATTATCCCTACTTCTTTGGCTGAGGCACATGAAAATTTGCCCTCCTTATCTGTTCCTACATTTAAAACGTGTATGCACAAAAGTAATCACATGTAAAATAAAAATGTACTGTTCTGTAAATGTTATGTACAAACCTGAATGCCCTGGTTTACAGCTGTAAGCAGAGAATTAAAAGACTTGGAGAATGAGTCTCTCACTTCTAAGGGAAAATGGTAGCCTAAAACTCATTGTGGGAACTCTCTTCCTTCACGGTAAAACTCTGGGCCCCAGAAGTATGACTATGTGATAATAAGTAAAAAGCCTATTCAGTTTTCTGCCTTCATGTAATCTCTTTGTTGCACTCTTGCTGGAGATAGTGCAACTGAAATAAACCTGTGACAAAAGAGCAGTTTGCTTCCATCTTCTCCTTTACAGCACAAGCTTTGGACCCATTCGCAGCGTGGAGCACTAGGAGGCAGCAAAAAATCAGTGTAAAGTTAACAGCTACACTCTTATCACAATAAATGTCCCTGTACCTCCTTGGAGCTGACCTAGGATGAGGAACAGTTAAAGATGGCAGGATTTTTTTGTATATTTTGGGGAAGGTGTTTTAGTAGCCTGAATAATTCTTCAATCCATTACAGGTGTTACTGAAATCTGCTCTCACTCCAAGGGTTTAGGAAGCAAATATTTATCTCTGTTGTTTCCATTAATTTGCTTTGCATTTGACTGAACTTTGAATATTGCCAATTTCACAGCATGTGACTACCCACTGGTGGGAACAGAGAGCAGAGATAATGGTGATTCCAATTGTCACGGTTCTTTTCCTGGCACGCTCCGGGATGATGAAGTTGCTTTTTGCCCCTTGTGGGCCAGCACATTAAAGAACCATTGGGATTTGCACTGCTTGCTTCTGTAGTTGCATTGCCAGCTCTCCTCAGGCCTCCCCAATGGGAATATCTGCCCCTGTTCTCATGTTTCATATGATACCAACAAAGATAGTAGGAGAAGATGGGAAAAATCTCTGACTTTCCTAGTAAGATGCCTAACATCTCTGCACTGCCTCTCTGACTTTTCTTCTTTGAGATGCTTAATCACCATTTTATTCCAAACCAGCAAAGAATTTTGCACATAGACTTAACTCTGGGTACATGATTCAGAGGAAATCGGACTACTTCTATAAGGACACTGTTGTAGAAAACAGCTTAGAGATATCTTTGTGTCAGACCAAAGGCAGGCAAATCGTATTTCAGATTCTCAAAGCCTTGTAAATAGTCACAATAGGAACTGCTCAAATGTCATTTAGCATGAGTAAAAGTGTTGCTGTCTCAGAAGAAAACAGGAAACAGGAGATTTACTACATGAATTAAAAGTGTAACAAATAACATCATATTCTTGGGATATTGCAAGGGCAATGAAGGAGAATGAGTCACTTCCTATTTGCATCAATTATTGGAAGCAGAGAGACTTGTATTTTTTTGGGTTTTAGAGTCTGCACTGTGATATCCTTCATGTGAAAAATCCAAACCTGCCTACATGCAAAGCTTAAGGTAGATCTTGCTGGAAGTTTTGGAAGGATTTTGAGTGAAAATACAAAAAAATCTTGGCATGTTTTGTGATGTGCTTCATCTGGAATCACCTGGAGGACTAAATGCTTTACATTCACAGAATCACAGAACGAACTAGGTTGGAAAGGACCTTTGAGATCATCAAATTCAACCTATGACCTAACACCTCCTCATCAAATAAACCATGGCACAGAGTTCCACGACCTTCCTGTGCAGGCGATTCCAGTGCCTGGAATCTTTCAGTCAAAAATTCCAGACTCTTTCAGTGAAAAATTTTTTTCTAACATCTAACCTAACCTTCCGCTGGTTCAGCTTAAGACTGTGGCCTCTTGTTCTGTCAGTTGCTGCTTGGAGGAAGAGACCAACTTCCACCTGATTACAACCACTTTCAGGAAGTGTCAGGGTCTCCCCTGAGCCTCCTTTTCTCCAGGCTAGACACCCCCAGCTCCCTCAGTCATTCCTCACAGGGCTTGTGTTCCAAACCCCTCACCAGCCTTGTTGCTGTTCTCTGGACGTGCTCAAGCGTCTCAACGTCCTTCCCAAGCTGAGGGGCCAGAACTGGACACAGCATTCCAGGTGTGGCCTCACCAGTGCCCAGTACAGGGGAAGGATGATCTCCCTGCTCCTGCTGGCCACACTATTCCTGATACAGGCCAGGATGTCATTGGCCTTTTTGGCCACCAGGGCACACTGCTGGCTCATGTTCAGCCAGCTGTCGACCAGTAGCCCCAGGTCCCTTTCTGCCTGGGCACTGTCCAGCCTCACCATCCCCAGCCTATAACGCTGCAGGGGGTTACTGTGGCCAAAATGCAGGACTCAGCACTTGGACTTATTAAACTTCATCCTATTGGATTCTGCCCAACCATCCAACCATTCCAGGTCTCTCTGCAGAGCCCTCCTACCATCCAACAGATCAACACACCCTCCCAGTTTAGTGTCATCTGCAAATTTACTGATGGTGGACTTGTTCCTCTCACCCAGATAGATCATCAGTTAAGATATTAAACAGGACTGGCCCAAGTACAGACCCCTGAAGGACACCACTGGTGACTGGCCCCAGCTGGATGCACCATCATTCACCACCACCCTCTGGGCCTGGCCATCCCGACAGTTCTTAACCCAGCAAGGAGTGCTCCTGTCTGAGCAGTGGGCTGCCAGCTTTTCCAGGAGCGTGCTGTGGGAGACAGTATTTGCTTTGCTGAAGTCCAGGTAGGCAACATCAACAGCCTCTCCTGCATCCACGATATCCTGGTCCAAGCCCCCTGGTCCAAGTCCACCTAACACCCAAATGAAGCTGTATTAATCAAGAAGAAATTAAATTATTTGATTCAAAACCCAGAATACTGAGCACAACGACATTAAAAACCCATTCAGTTAATGGAGACACAGCTGCTGTCTTTCTCCACAGACATGCAGTGCCTGACTCCAGTGGAGCTGTTAGTGAGAGAGCAGCAGGGTTCAGACTCATCACCACATCTTAGAGTGTGGTAAATTGAGGCAGCTCCACTGACGTCAGGCACTGCACAGCTGCAAGGTGACACAACAGCTTCCTGCCACCTGCATGATTAAGAGAGGCCCACCCTGTGGGTGCTGAAGTCCTAATCTAACACTACTCTCAGCATAGGCGCTGGCAAGTGTGGAAGGCATGGAGTTTATGGGAAAGGAATACCTAACTGCTAATTGCTGTCTTACTGACTGTCTTAGGGTGCTCTAGCTGTGCAGAAATTTAGGCAAGACAGTCAAACTTGTCGAAGAAGTTTGCTTCATGCACAATAAGAATGGCTAATATAGAGATTGATCCTCCTGCCAATTAATCAGGGTTTCTAGTGTTTTTAAAGGGAAAACAAACATACACTTTTGTAAAATTATGTTTGAGTGGTTTGATGGAATTTTGTTTCTTGTTTAGGTGTAACAAAAACGAAATTAAGGGTAAAAGAGTAATGAGTCTTGATAAAAGTTTGGTAAAGTGCTGAAGAGAGCAAATAAAACTGGAGCATTTATCTATTAACAAATTTGATTGTGTCAGGTTTAGGAAGGGAACAAGATATAAAATAAGGCATGAAATAAAATATAAAAAGATATTGAAGAGAATAGGTTTTTAGATCATTTGTCAATAAGGTTTCCTGTATAAGAATCCAATATATTTCTCTCTGATTACGTAAAAAGTAAAATTATTTTGATTTTTAGAAATTTAAAAAAGGTAACTCTACTTCTCATTTTCTATTTAACTAAATCTTTGACTTTATATAATAGTGATAATGTGGATGGTCAAAGTTTAGCTAAACAATACAGCTATAATTTAGCTCAATTGAAAAGAAATGTAAATGTGGAAATCATGAAATTCTATTGGTGCAACTGTATTAAAATTATAATGAATCTCAGTCCACAAGGAAGCACAGATAAGATGAAATCTTGTTCAAGGCCTGCATATACATTTAATTAAAGGCTGAAAAAGTTGATTTTCCTTTTTCACTCAAATAGTGTAGAAGCTTTCCTTTATCAAGGTACTATTAAAATTAGGTAAGAAACTAGCTGTATTCCTTCTCACAGTATTTTCTTTCAAGCAATTGCTTCTCTCCTTCATGGATTTATTGTTTTTAAATGTGAATAAAAATATTGGGATTCTGAATTAAAAAAAAAAAAAAATTCTTCAGAATCATCTTTCACTCATCTACAGGGAGGAGGAGGAGGAAATACCTGAGACGTGCAGTGTTATCTGAGAGCTGCAATCCGTGAAAGCATCCTGTGTGTGTGCACAGCACTGAGGCAGAGAGCAGCAGCATTATGCAAAGCCAGTGGCAAGGTGCTGTACCTGGCATCTGTTGGGACTAAGCCGTTGAGGCCAAAGCTGCTTCTATATGGCCTGGCATCTGATTAAACCAAGAGTTTAGACACCACCTAAAATCCTGCTGAGCTCTTCACTTTTGTCAATCAAAAATTACCCAAGGGTAGCATCAGCACCCCTCCAACTGCTCACCCAGCTGATACCCATATTTGCTTCTACAATGTCACTGAACAGCAACAATTGACAACTCAGAAAATAAATCATAGCAATACCATAAAGACTTGCCAATGGTCAGCTGCCACTCTAAACTAATATACTTCTGAAAGGAGGACCGGGAGAGCTGCAAAACATATTGAGATGTAGAGAGTTCAACCTTGCAAAGTTTAGAGGGCATTTGATCCCAGCTTACAGATATATGTGAGGAGAGAAGCCTCTCATCTTGACAGCACTTTTGTTTAGCAGATAAGCTGAAAGCTGGATAAAATGAAAAAGAACAAAACTTAAAATGAAAACGTGTGCAGATTTTTCACACTAGTCTAGTACTGTAACAGATTTTGAAGTGTGTGACAGATCACTCAGCACTTGAATCCTTTAAATCTAAGTTGCCTGTCTTCCTATGAGATGTGATGTCTTTTAAGTGCATTGCCATTGGGCAGGACTCAGGATTTGTTGAAAAGAATTTTATGCCAAGTCTTCATGAGCTTTTAACCAAGGGATAATAATGTTTCTCTGCACCACTAACATCTATAAATGGAATTACCGCTCTGATTAAATCAACCACAACTTTCACCATGCTTTTTGCTGGAATAAGATTTTATTTCACAAATACATAAATGCTTACAGTTTGTGCTCTTGGCCCAAATAGCTTAATCTTGCCTAACTATATTTGGTGATTGCTTATCTACCAAATAACCAAGTGGTTAGGAGGCTGGTGATGCCTCCTAACCATGACAGAAGCTGATTGACTGGATGTGCTGCCCATTACAACTCATTCCTTTTACACAAGGTTCAGCATCTTCCTCTCATTCTCCTAAGATACATGGCAAAACATTTGTGAAGTTAGTGTGGCTCACTAGACCTTGTATAAATAGTTTGTAATGGAATAAATTTTATCTCAAAACATTTGAAATTATGATACTATTAAAAATGGAGCACTCCCATCAGGTTTACTGTCTTTCTGATAACTTCATTTGAGATCCAGCTAAATCTCTGAGATTAAAGCTTCCCATGACTTGGCTTGCTCTTGACTTTTATCTCATAAAATTTCATATCATTTGCCATCCTGTGAAGTTTTGAAGGAGCTTTTATTGAACAAAATAGCTCTCAAAGCAAAAGTGAATGTTTGAAATAATAGACTGAAATATGTATTTCTGTAGCTACTAGATAGTAAAAATGTGGAGGAGCATAACTTAAAAATTCCGAGTGTTTGTGAATGGAATCTTTTCTACCAGTAAGATTATAATTACTGGCAATTAGATTAACAAAGCTATTGACTAATTCCATAAAAGGCTGCATTTTTTTCTGCCCCTGATAACCAGGTACATGACGGATAAGGCAGGCATGCACAAAGCACCATACACCATTAATCTTTGGGTCTAATGGGGTTATAGTACTAGTGTCAGCAAATCAAACTCACACATCCATCTGCCTATCTGAACAGATTTCACACTCTACAGCACTCAAGAGACAGAAAGCTGATACCAACTGATAGATCATCAAGACATCCTTAAAGTCTGGCATGATTCTCTCACTGCCACTTCAGTTATGATAGTCTGTAGATTTATTTTTTCACAGATTTCAGAGGAGCAGAGTTAAAAATGAACAAATCCTTAAAACTATGAAGTCTATTCTTTCTATGATAAAAGAAAGAAAATTGTTCATTATTTTGAGGAAAAAAAAATCTTAGAGGAAGTTTTTGCAGAGTTATAGTTCCACCACAGATATACAATATAATCAATATGAATTCAATGCCTGGAAATATGGAAGCAATGATTACAGGGTAAGCAAACAAAAGGGAGAATTGTATATTTCATGACTCATGTTTTTCTATGTGTAAGTCATACAGGTGATTATTACACTTAACAGGGAAATTTGCATGTTTTAGCTTGATACTTTACAATCTTTCCTGTTCAGCATGCGATGTTAAAAAGGGAAAAAAAAGGTGTTATTTTCTTTCAGATTCAAAATACTGTTGAGAAAATATACTGAAGTGCACATGATCAATGCAGTTTTTTCATGTACTTCAGAAGACATGGGGTATGAATTTAAGGTGCAAGACCACACATGAATGCTTGAGCTATTCCGTTATAAGCGTGTCAGCAGTGCTCCCTGGGCAGTGTGCCATCACATGTAATCATTTTGCTTCCAGTTAAGATAGCTGGCTTAAGCTGGGCTTGGACTGGTAATTCACACTTATATATGTACAGCAATGCTTTTCATGGAAACTGCTACATGTTGGAAGGGTAGGAGGAAAAAGCATACAAGATTAGATACAAGGAAACCACAATGTCAAGCCTGTTGAACATAAGGTGAAAGACCTGACCAGAAGAGTAAGTGGAAATCAAAGTTTATTAGCAGTGGGGTGCTGTTATTCTCCTAATTTTGACATAAAATCTGAGTATGAGACATTTTTCATTGAAACTTCATTTTTGTTCTTCTTGAAAACTTAATTGATAGTTGACCTGACATTCATTTCATTCTCCTAATGAGAAAATAATTGTAATGAGAAAATAATTAATTGTATGTATTCTGTAGATACTCATTCTGTGTCAGATATTACAGGCATATTATCTATCCATACTTTTTTTAGGTGGAATTTAATTTTGAGGACAGATTTGTACCTTTTTAATGTTCTCGGTGGTGTCATGCTGAAAATACTGTCTACAGTGTTTATTTCTTACTGCTCCATTTTAATAAAATATAATGGCTTCAAGTGTTTTTCTTTCCTTTTAGTAAGTATGATGAAAGAACAATATCTTAGGTCTGGTATTTTGTATTTGGTCTTCTGGATTAGATGTTATATAAATGTTTCCTAAGTTCTGCCAATTAGACTACTTGAAATTTGATTAATACTAAATAATAGATCAATATTAAATATTACCACCCTATTTACTCTTCCTTTATTTTTTTAATATTTAAACGTAAATATCTATACCATGGACAATATGATTTTGCATTTCTACTTCACTATGCTGCATGTGAAAACAATTTTTAGGCTTCCTTAAATATTTTGAATTGTGTAGGGAGTAGTCTCTCCTGTTATTTCTTTAAATGAACCTCACTGTACTGAGTGAGGAAATGATGATATTTCCCAAGCAGCCAGAAAGCCTTTACCTCCACACAAAAAATAATACTTTGCTGCTGTTTGAAAGCCCTTTGCAAACATAAAGTTCAGACAGCTCTGTGTGAGAGAGATAAGTACTGGACCATAATCAACTCCATTACCTATAAAGCGTTGCTGTTCAACTTTACGTAGCATTTCTACAAGCCCTTTTATATTTTCTTTCTGACCCAATGGAGAACTCAAGTCAGATATGATTTTCCTTCCTGCTCCAGTCTCATTGCAGTTATTAGCTTTCTATTTTCTTTCTCCTCTCAAAAATTGTTAGTGAAATATATTGTGCATTGAAAACTGCAATTATGGACGGAGCAAAATTATATATGAAAATTCCAAATTTGAGGAAATTTAAAGATATATGAAAACTCCAACACTTATGTTCCATTTTGACATTTTGAAAGTGAACTTTAAAAACTAGTTTTAGTTTTGAAAATGCAACTGCTTTTAAAAAGAAAAGTAAACTCTGGAAATTAAATTGAACATCAGTCTAAAAAAACCTATTATTTTAAATTCTTCTGAGTATCATAAACATGATCCTTTCACATCCAAGTGAAGTTGGATGTGGAAAAAAAGTCATCTCTGTGCATCTGTAATACAGTTCAGCATGTCAAAGTACAGAAAAATAAGCTGCGTCTACTTGGTTAACCTCTGATCACTTTCTTCTTTTGAACTGGACTCACTGCTGCAGGGTTCCTGATCATTATCACGGGAATTCATTTGCCTGAGCTCTATGTCTACTCAGTAATAGGATCAGCAAATCATGAGTTATTTCTCTATCTTTTCTGATGATCAGGCATATATGAACAGAAGAGTTCCTGGTTCCTCATCATAGTCATCTAATTCTTTCTTCTACTTTCTGAATTGGCATTTTAAAAAGAAAGAACTCTCTGCTTTCTTACTCATTTTAGGAGCATTAGACTTATCAAATTCCTTTCACACTTGCTTGTGGCACAACCTTCAGAAGTACAGAGAAGTTCCCAGCCTCCTACTCTGGGTTCCAGTCAGGTGATGAAAGGGCTCTGCTTTCATTTTTAGCCTTCCTGATCCTGAAGTCTAGCCTATTTGTGCACATGTTTCTTGTTTTGACTCTCATGTGGTGTTTTCATGTTTTTCCTTTCTTTTTTCATTACTCTGGAGAATACAAAATGCATCTTGTTTTCTGGTATGTGTATAGAGGTTTTGCTGTTTTCCTTTATCCATTGCTATTTCTTCATTGCCAAGTTACTTCTGCCATGACTGAAGTAAGTTCTGACAGTTACAAAGGGAGAAAAAAGTTGTGTTTCTCTTTATTCCTATTAAAGTGAGCTGATCTGGAAAAGCTGCCACGTTTTTCCTTTTTTTGTCACACTCTGCCCCTAATGCTTCCAACTCATGCTTCTCGTAAACTTTGGCATCTAAGAGAATTTGGGAGTGCCCACTGGAGGTGGCCCTGGCCAGTAGTTCTGGCCCCTCAGAACTTCCCCTACACAGCCTCTTGCATAGTAAGTTCTCCGGTAGCCTAAATGCATGGCACTATATCTGCAACCAAAAGTTGCCTGCAATCTCCTTATTAAAGGTGAAATGAAATAAAGGCACATGATAAAATTTTGGAGAGACTATATGGGCCCCATGCCACTTTCCAGAATGGTTACAGGCCCAAGTCTCTCCTGTTCTCCATATGAAAAACTATGGATATGGAGTGAAGGACCGTGTTGATGAAGGTCATGTTTCTGGTCATGCGTGGGGATTAAACCCAGTTCTGTGGGCAGCATATTCTTGTGAAATTATCAGTTGCCTTGAAAAGCATTGAGTCAGGACTCATTTGAAATCAGTGGACAGATTTCCATCACCCTTAGTAGGCTTAGAAGGGTTCTGCATTATATACCTTGATTTGCAAATGTTGTATTACACAGGAGATTTCAAACTGTGATTTGTTTAAAACTAGGAGGTTTTTTTCTTAAATCTCTTTTTCTCTGTTGAAAGTGCCTGTATTCTCACCCCTGAGAAGAACTGAGTAGTTTCATTTTCAGTCCACACATTATTAAGCACAGACTCAGTTTCATAAAACATTAAATAGACTTCCAGATAAAACTGGTTTTGTTTCCCACATGTACCAAGCTGCTTGGTTCTCATAACAATAAAAGCCAAAATAAAACATGTGAAGTGTAATGAAACAATTCAGTTTATTTGTAGTACTAATGTCAAAAGGATTTTATTAACTATTGAAGATTCAGGAACAAATGATGAATGACTTAGGAAGACCTGTTAAGTAGCAGACGTGACTAAAAGATTGACAAACACGAAGCTAGTTAAGAAACAATAACATAGCTCATTGGGGAAAGCTGGAATAATGATTCAGACCAAACCTATATTCAATCAACATTACTTTCAGCAAAATGGGATATGAAGTCAATGGGAAATTTGTCTGTGCTAGAAATACCACATAATAACTTGTTTGGCCCTAAGCCAACAACACATTGTTGGAAATAAGACTTCTGATCAACACTTTATTCACTGTGACAATCTAGCATCTTTCATTTGTGTTTTGTCCCTCTAAAACTAGTGAGGTTATTGTAACTTGGTTTAACTGAAGCAGGTGAAAACTCTGTTTCTGCAGCTCAGCAACTGAGGAGACTGTCCCCAAATTGCCAAAGTGTGTAATTCTGTGAATAGACCTCCTGACTTCACTGACATTGTTCATCTGCCAAATATTAAGAGAAACAATTCCTTCTTGGCACAAACCTTGCCCATGCATGCACTTCCTGACGCACAGCTAGCCCCCAGCTTACTTTCCAACCTGCTCTGGTGCACTCAAGCAAGAAAAGCTATTATTGAGTCCTAAACATTCAGAGCTTACTTCAAAAACTGAATTTTCTCATAATCTGAGATAAAAATGTGCCTGCTGCCAGATGCTAATTGTATTCAGTAGTGTAGCAAGAAGAGTCAGATTGCAGTGGCATGGACAAGGAGGGGCATATAAGAAATTTCCTGGGATGGCATAGTTATTCAGGGATGCTCTGAACAAGGTGCTTTCATTCTTCTTCCCAAAGAAAGTTTGTGCTATTTTAACAAGGAACAGTCTCTGACTGGAAAATAAGAGGATCAAAGTGGGAAATTCAAAGGCAATTCCATAGGCAAAAGGGTAGCTATCTTACTCAAGTTATCAAAATCTGAACAAATTTCCAATTTTGCTCTAAAGACCCAATATAAAACTCACAGAAATCCATCATAATCTTTCCACTCACTTACGTAGCTTTGAACAAAGCTTTTCTCACTCCTTTTAAAGTCCTTTTTGTACCTTCTTTTCCCACCTTTATTCAGCTGTGATATGACATCCATTACAACTAGCATCAATCCGAAAGTGTAATTGCCCCACTGTGGAAAATTGGTAGAAGAGATTAATTAATATCTTCATATCTCATCTTCTATATAATGACTTTGTCATAACTGAAATTGTCCTTCTCTTATCATATTGTCATTTTCTCCAGGTTTTAACTGGGTACTACACTTGAAAAGGTCAATTATGGTAAGTTCAAAAAAATACATGAAAGTGAAGATGAACAACTGACATTTAACCTAAGTGATGATGCTCTGCTTTTTAACTGTGAGTTTGATTAATTTAAAACCAATTTGGATCCATTCTTTGCTTCATTGCCTGTGCAGTGAAACTCTAAAAATTTGACCCAAGAGAATATAATTCAAGATGGAATAGATGCTTAGTAGATATATATGTCTCATTCTCATAAATTCTCTAAAGTACTGAGCAAGTGCAATTAAATTAAGGGAGTATTTTTTTTCTTTTTCCCATTTATTTTTTTTAATAGTTCTTTTGTTACTGTGTGATATTTCTACCCACAAAGAAAAAAACCAAGCCTGTTTCCTGAAGAACATCTCTCTTTGATTTACTGACTCTGCTTTGGCAATTGTTTGCTTCCATGACAATCTACTGCTGCAAGTGCTGGTAACGAGTAAACTCCTTCAAGTAAAACTGTGAGGTGTTCTAATTGATCCTGAGCCAGAATGACAGCACTATACCTCTGTTTTATTCACTGATGATCTGTTTAAGACTTTACTCTGACATCATTCACTGAAAGTGTTATCCTTCCTAAAGTCAACTGAGCGAATTGCACAAAAGTGAATGTTTGAATTGAGAAGGTACCTCAGGTTTATGTATATTTTTCTTTCTTACATGCCTTTCCATGGAGTTCAGTGATCCACACTTTTTTCATTGTGGATATCTGAAAAATAAATGAGAGATGAAAGTGGTGACTTCTTAGGGTTTGTTTTTTTGACGCTCCCAATCCCTCTTTTTCTCAAATGTCTGGCCTTACTTAGCTGCCTCACTGCACTAACTGCTTGTCCTACATCTTCAAAAAAAAAGTCCTTCAGCTTCTCCTAATTGTGTTCCTGTTTTTTCCTGCAATTCTCTTCTAGATGGTACAAATCCTACTGGAACACTTCCTAAGGCATTGATATTTCCTCATTGAGTCAATTTGGGTTTGGGTCTCTCCTCTTTCAGCTATCGAACACACATGGTCATCACCACCCGTTAGGGAAAACCTGTGTGATCAGGCTCAGCATGTTGCTTCAGCCTGACCTCCTCCCTCTTTGCAGAATTACTAAGGACTCTACCCACATGCACCTATATGCAGCAAAGCTTGCCAGCTTTGAACATCAGTCTGAACATCAAACCTCAGGTGTGTGCTTCTCTACATAATGAATTTGTCACCTGGCAATTACAAACAAGGACAGGATATTCAGCCATGTTCTCATACTAACAAAGCCAAAGTCTCTTTTTACAGAAATATAAACTGATTATTTTATCACAGTTTGAAAGTATATTCAGCATTTATTCACAGATGTATGCAGGCATTTTGTGTCCCACCACTGTCTTGGTCATTCCCCAGTAAGAAAATTATTATATAACAGAAGGATAATAGCATGACTTCGTTCAGTTCTCCTCTAGGATATTATCTGGATTCCTTTTACTTTGTTTATTTATTCATATCTATGTCTCCTAAATATCTTCTGGATTCCTTTTATTTCTTTATTTATTCATACCTATGTCTCCTAAGTATTTTCCAGCAGTGAGCTGCCTACACAATTTTAAACTTTGTTTCAATTGCAGAACTTTATACATCACTCAGAGACACAGCACTCTTTCAGTGAATGACCTACAGACTCACTTGTGGTAGATTTGTGCATGCAAGTTCAAGTTCTCCATCATAAGAAAATTATGTAACAATTTTGACCTAAATGGAGTTGTTCCAACTTCTGTGTTCAGAGTTTATGTCATGATATTCTTTAAAAAAATTGCAGCTTACTCTCTTTTCTCAGATAATTCTTTTTCAGTGTCTAATTTTAGTCTCTATTTATCTGTGTACTAATGCACTCCGGGATCCCATTCCCTACTCTTTTCTTTCTCATAGGAGGACTGCTTAAGTCTACAGTGTCACAGAGCAGCTAGTAGTATTTAGTGACCTCCTGCTCTATTAGATGGAAATTGATTTTCCTCTTCCAGGCAAGTGAAAAATCCATAATGTGCTCCATCAACTTTGGTTGTGCAGCAGCACTGGCAACTGAAGCTACAGGTGAAGACACAGCTCTTCAGACACCATAAATGACAATATCTTTTCTCAACATCACAGTAAGCAGGCTGCAGTAAAGTATTTCTCCAGCAGTTTGCAGTAAACCTGGTAAGGATCTGCTGGCTGACATTTGTCTGACAATGTGTGTTGCTGAATTCCCTCAATTTACTTTTCACAGCTGTGAAGTCTCCTGAAAAAAAAAATACATTATATGGCCACAAATAATAAAATCTGCTCGCAGGCCATTGTCCCCAAACTTAATTGGAGAAATACTATCCAAAGAGCAGTGCAGAGTGGTGCTTCTGTGGATAGAAATACAAAGCTGATGCATTCTTATGATAACAGAAATTTACCTACTTCAGACACAGAATTAAATAATAATAATAATCATTATTTATGATAAGTCTTTGCAAGTAAGTATTCAATACAATAAGATCAAGTACTGCCACATCTTTGGGAATTTTCAATTTCTATCTGGACAGCAGTGCTTTTTGAACACTTCTTCATTTTAGGGCTGCTGCTCCTGGGTTCAGGATGCATAATTTTACTTCTGTTTTCATCTGTGAGCCTGAAACACTTAAACTAGGATTAAGAATGACCAAAAATATCAGCACTCAAGCATTACTGCAATGCTTCTTTCTTTGACCTTACTTTTGTTAGCAGAAGCTCAAAAACAATTAGTAGCTGTAGAATATGTTCACCCAGATCCAATATAACATCCTTTTATGTGAGGAGAGGGAATGGAGTGGAAACTTGGTCACCATAGCTCACCTTGATGGGTGCCTAGCTGTACGAGCTATTCAGACACCACCGTCTTGGCTGCAGTGTTAGAACCTGCATAGAATACAATCAAGCTGAAAAAGAAGTGGGAAGTGGAGTATACAGACACATTAACACCAAGGGAAATCTTTTTTCAGCAGTGTAGAGAACATATTTCCTGGGAACAATGTCCTCTTTGTTTTCATAGCAAGCTGGATGGAAATTTCCAGGCAGATATACTGACAGCAAAAGGAATTAATACAGACGTTCACATGATAACGAGGGAGGACAGCCAAAAGATAGCCTGGCTGCAGTCATAAAGCAAGTAGGAGTACTGTTTCAGCATAAGAAATTTCTTATTTTATCATAATTTCCAGTGAAAAAAACATTCCCCAGGGGATAGAAAAGAGTATAGAGAATTGGTAAATTGAGGTTCCAGTTCATCCAATCAGCTCTTTTGCAATCTAGATAGACAATACAGCCCCAAGACAATTAATGGTAGTGTATTTGCATGTAAAATGAGAATATGAATATCCCTCCTCTTTATCTCACAGAACAGTTTTGAATCATCACATAAGCTGTAACTTTCAGGAACGATAATAAGAACAAAATGTTATTAACATCCTATCACTAGTTCTATTGTGTTTTCATTTTATCTCTTAATGACCATGGTTTCTAGAAATAAAAATTGTGACATTGTGGAAGTCAGGCTCCTCTTTGAGCACGGCACAATATGAAAGGACTGCAAGAATTGTCTTGTTCTGTATGTTATGTCTTTGACAGTCAAGTTTTCTGAAGAGGCAGAGGCCACAGGGGAGCCCTGCAGAGCTGGTAGCTTCTGTGATGGAGATCCAGTTCCATCATTCTGGAGTTGCACAGAGGCGACTGGGGTGTTAAACACTGGACAAAAGAGAGAGAGGGAATTGTGGCAGACATGAAATTCACACACTCTCCTGCTTTTCTGTTCCCAACTTACCACCTCCAAAGCTACTCTTTAAGAAAGTGTGTGCTCATGAATTTACTTATGGAGATGAGTGTGTATATATCAGATGCAATAGGCATGGACTAATTATGTCTTGCCTCTATTTTGAAGGACATGTCTATAGTTAAAAAAAACAACCAAGAAAAGTTTTTCCTTTACTGTGTGAATTAGCTAAAAGAGGAAAACACTAACAAAGGAAAGATTATTAGGATTTTGAAATGAGTTGAACTTTCAAATTTATGCCTGAAGCAATTACTTGAATTAAAAAAAATCACATGATTTTGTATCTATTAAAATCAGCAAGAAAATCCCTACTGGATACTACTACAATGATTCATTTAGCCAGGCATTCCACCATGACAGTAGCAAAAAGAGAAGTTCATCAGCAAGGGGAAACATATGAGTCTGGATTGTTTTTCAAATCCATTAAATTGTTCTTCCCAACTTCCACAGCCTTTTTATTAAGCACATCAGACAGTAAAAATTCCCTTTAGTATCTGCTCATAAATCTGTTCAGGAGTTTGTTCAGAATCTTTTGCAACCACTCATTCTTCTACCTCTACAAAATCCTGTGGCAGCAGCTCCTAAAGTTCATCAACTTCTCTGTGAAAAGGTATTTTATTAATCAATTTTAAAGTGACGTCCCACTAGTTTTAATAAGTACCCCTAATACTGCATGGTGGGGTGGAAAACCATCCTGCAGTCACCCAATCCACTATATTCATCATCTCGTAAGCCTCAGTCAACCTGCCAATGCACCTTCTCCTCACCAAATTTAAGTTCCCAGGCTGTTCTATTCCTTCAAACATGTGGGATGCTTCATCCCTTGATTGTGTTTGCTGCCCTTCTCTGCTTCCAAGTCTGCTATATCTGTCTTGGGATGTGGAGACCAGGACAGTATTAAATATTCAAGGCATGAATGCCATGGGTTTTACAGAGGCAAAAGACAACCCTCTGCCTTGTTCTCAAGATTTTTCCTGGCAATGCTCGACATTTTGTCATCTTCTGTTGGCAATTGCTGCATATGGACATGCTCAGTCCAGTGAATAATCCATGGTGATTCCTCAGTCTCTTCCCAGAGTTTAATTGCAGCAGCAAATGTTTTGGACTTCTTAAATGCAGTCCAACATAGGCATCTTTTACAGCTGAGATCAGAACTAGTGTGTGTGCTGGTGTGGGTTCTCTGCTCCCCACACCTAAACCAGACCTTTTTTTCCTGTTGAGACCAGCTGAAGAAAGGAGTTCTGCTGTCTCTAACCCCTTGCAGGTGGTTTTCTCTTCCTTGCAGTTCACCAATTCTTGTATTACCGCAGAAGGGGTGAGGATTAAGCCTACTGTTACTGTTGCGTACTGCTGCATTTGGGAGCTAAAAACTGACCTTTTTTGTCTTTGGCCTTCTTCCCTCTCTATTTACTCCTCTTCAAGCACAAATCTAGAGTAAGTAGAAAAGAAAATATTGTCTCTTCCAGAGCAGAAGCTGTGGGATAAGTGCTCCCTTCTGTGCTTCTGCCATTTGGCCAAGAGTCATGTCTGTTATAGTTTGTGTCTCACATTTGCTATACACGTCCCAAACACACTACTTCCCTGATCCTTTCTTTCATTTGCTCTTGGGAGAATGATGTTTTCTCAGTGAAATGGTGCTTTAAAGGTCCTTCCTACCCATTTACAGCTACCTATATTTTTGTTTTTAATCAGGTCAAACAATTTACTTGCATCCTGCAGGAAGGTAATTGAGGCTTCTGCTTTTTAGGATTTCTTTTAGAGTTTGCCCCAGGGCTAGTAATAACAAGACAGTAAATAGTGTATTACAGCTCTTACAAGGTTAAGATGCTTATTCTAGTTTGAAATGTCAATGTTTTGCTATTTCCAGCAGAACAGTGCAAATCCACAATGATGCCTTTTTAAGGTACTAATGTAAAATGTTAAAGGTTTTGTAGGCTGGACAGTTCTTGGCATAGTCCCCCATACCAGATCTGCTAATAGGAACAATGGGGCAAAACCCTGCATTAAACAGACTTTACTAATTTATAGGATGCATCAACTCAACTGCTTCCACAGGAGAAAAATATCCACTGCATTTCCTCATCCACTTACTACTGCTCTCATTTCAATTTTTTCATCCCTTCATTATCCCCACAAACAGTAGTTTTAGTAAAAACCTCATTACTTTGAAGAAAATCATGCTTGCTAATGAAAAAAAAAAAAATTAATGGTTTGGAACAATCTGATGGTGAAGTCAGAGCAGCTACTCTTATCACATGAGCTAAAAGCCTTCCTGCAATGCCAGTTGCAGCCGTGCTTTAGATAAATCCTGACTGTTCTATGAAAAAAAAAGAACCAAACTATAAAACAATCCTAACCAAAACAAAAAAACAGTATCAACTGTAGAAACCAGCCAGATAATTACAGGAATTTGCCATACTGAAATACATTTTAAAAATGGTTGTTGATAAATTGATCAGGTTATTGAGTTAAAACTCAGTAATTCACCATCTACAGTCATCCAAACCTTCTGGCTGTTTCTCTCTCTTTTAGAACTTTTCTCGACTGCAGCACAGTTACAATTTCAAAACTCCTGAACTTGTGTAAAGCTGCACAATTCTGCAAAATATTAGAACAATTTTTTGAAGAGGAAATTTTGTACCATTTTGAAACATGGTCTGCAGAGAAATGAGCAGAACCACAGTTTGGCCTGTCATCCAGGATGTGTCACTGTGCCCCAGTTTCAGAATCTAGGTGGCCAGCCTTTCCAATCACTGAGACTTACTACATGTGCATGTCAAAACCCTGCTGCTCTCACATGCAAGAGCCACTCAGCTCTTTTTCAACACCTTTTTCAAGGTGCTGACTCTTGTTCTTCTGTTTGAAGAGAGGGAAAAATATCCTTCTTTTGTGAGAAATTTACATTTCCCAGAAAACTATGTAAATCAACAGCTATTTCCAGGGATGAGGGCACATCCATACACTGATGTATAGATATGCATTGATATTTAGATAGGTACATATTCATATAGAGATGCTGAATTCCAAAAGAAGGAATCTTCAGGTCTAAGTAATGACGTATTTTAGGAGAAAAATGGATAGACAGGCAGAGAGTCAGAAAGAACAAGACCCAGCAAGTGCATGGGTCTCTGAGATGCTTGTGACCTGTTTTTCTGTAAGCCAGAATAGATTATATAACAGGGAGCATGACCTGGAACAATAGACTTAAGTCCTGTGCATGGCAAAATCAGTCTAAGCCTGTAACAAGGAACATGGCTTCACAGCTCCAAGGTTTTTTGGAAGCACCTTAAATCTGAAATTCATGGCTTGAACCTGTTTATATAAGTTGACTTAGATGGAAAAATCAACCACTTCCTCCTTCCTTCCTGCTGCTGAAAAGAAGTCCAACTTTTTAGTCTCTTTTTAATAAAAATATCTTTGCCGAAGACTTCAAGTCTTTTGTTAAAACCCAACATTTGGAAATGTTGTCCATGAACACAAAAGTAATTTTGAAACAGTTTTATTCAGGCAGAAACATGTTATTTTTCTGATGTTCAGTTCCTAGTTAGTAGTTAAACATCTAATCTCTTGTTTTAAGACAAAGTTAGTTTAATTAAATGATACATTCTTCAAAACACATTTCTCTCAAAAACTAACATTCACTGTTTCTTTCCATTAAAGTTCCAGATGTGCTAAAATTTATATAATAAGTCAATGTGATATTAAGTGGCATTACTACTTTTTAGCTATGAGCTCTGTTAAGCACATTTTTTATAAAGTACTGCACCTGTGTATAAGAGCTGCTTGAATTAAAAATAAGGTGAGCAGTAGGTTACTAAGAATTAAGAACCTAGGAGTAATAAACCTGCTTGCACCTCAGTTTCAAAACAACATTTTTATATTTATAAGAAGCAAATGACCACCTTGAAAGGCAATCCAACATTTTTATGAAAGCAAATAATGATGAATTAAGAGCTTACACATATAGTATGAAGTCCTGAAAATGTTGGGGTTTTTTTTCCTTTTTTTTCCCCATTTCCCTGAGTACTCTGAATATTTTTATTCCTGTAGAACAAGAGACTAGAGAAAGTTTAGGAACAAGAAGTTAATAATTTTCTTTAATTTAAAATCCACTCAGATTTTCTTTTTTATAGAGGGACAAATAAATAGTGAATGTGACATAATATTGTTTCTTTACTATTTCTTTTCTTTTTACATTTTTGGTGGAAGAGAGTAGGAGAATAATTTTGCTAATAGAAGATGACAGCAATTTACAATATGAGATAGAGTAGAAATATTTTTAAATATTTCTTAAAGAAAACAGATTTTCAACATGATTTTTTTTTTTTTGTGCTAACTAGAATATCCATGTAAAAATATTTTCTCAAGTGATTTTTATCACTTTTGATTTTCTACAATGTTGCTCAGGATATGCTGATTGCAATGTCTTTATGCTAGCTGGAAACAAGGAGAGTTCCCTTTGTCAGCTATATGGAAACTCCACAGTCTAAAATGTGACTGTCCAGTGTGCAGGTGTCACAGAGCATTTGAGCAGCAAGAGTCTGACTCCTGCCCTTGTCCATAGCTTTGCTCTCTGATCAGATTTACTTGGCTCACCTAATTTATGAGATAACTGAGTGCTGAGACACCTGGCCTTCAAACAATTCTGGATTGGTCTTTAAATTACTTTTTTTATTTAGCTTTAGGTTCATGGGTATTTCAACAAGTAATTTGATAACCCCATAAAAACTACTACTGTCAAAATGGAGAGTTATGCACTCAGATAGAGACAGTGAATTTTGCATGCTAGAATAAAATTGAGAAGGGGTTTGTGTCCATAGGAGAAAAGTTCCAGCTTTTAATGAAGGCTTAGGATATGTTTTGCAGTGTTGGTGAACTGTCTTTGCTGCCCAGATATCAGAAAGGGCACTCTATGACTGTCTAAGGCACATAATAGTTTCATTTCATATCAGCAAATGGCTTTAAATGCTGAAGGCTAGTAGAAATGCATTTATTCAATAATATGTAAAGCAAATGAGGTGGTCTGATAGAAAGTGTTCTCTTCTGTATAGCAAGGATACATATATTTTCCAGAGTTGCACAAGATTTCACTGTGCAATTTCCATTCAAGCCAAAGGGTCTTCTGCCTGCCTTCCCAGAGAGCTCACAGGAATATTATTCTAGGGACACATTATCCAGTAGGCCTTAACAGCACTAATAAAAACAGTCATTAAAATCTATACTCATAGTTTGCCACCCATTTTTCATTTACCACAGGACTTTGGACTATCTCTCACTGCTTCTGTCAGAAAGAATTATCCCTGGCCACAGCAAGAAGCTTTAGCACAATGTATTTCTTGTCTTCTACAATGTGAGCTTGTTAATCTCATCACTGCTATATGTAAGTTTTGTATGACTTTTTTACTGCTTTTATTCAAAAGCACTGCTCCAGATTGTAATTTTATTTGCTTTAAATTGATTACCCTTGTAAGTCCTCTTTCTATGGGTACTGAAGACCTCTTATTCCACAGGTGGGTATGGTCATTTCAAAAATAAAGACTTAAAGATCCTTTGAAGCTGAGGAAAAGAGCAACTCTTTCTTACATTAACTCTAAGCAAGGACAAAGGCATCTACAAGCACCTGCTTGCAAGGTAGAATTTTGTAGGCTCTGTAGCCTTCTCCAACACCTTATTTTATTGAACAAGTCACTGTTAGATAAAGATACTGAGGAAATCTTAAGATATCAGGGAAATAATTCGCTGAAATTTCTACTTTCTTGTCTGTCTTAGGAAAGACAGGATATTTGCTGAAATTGAGGTTCTTGTCTACTTCAGGTAATCACCTGCCCATGGTAAAAGGAAAGCTTCATTTTCTAATGTGATTTCTTTTTGAATATTTTTGGTTCTGTGTTATTCAGGGTGTGTACCTAAGAAGAAAAATTTTCTGGGATGTTTTATGTCTTTTTTTTTTGAGAGATAAAAACCATGGAAGATTAGGGGACAGCTTACTAATCTTCTTAATAAGCAGCATAGCCTGTCTTCAGTGCTGTTTACAAGTTTCTTGTGGACTGTTACTTTCCTTGAATCCAACTTTGCTGCTGTTTCACATATGGATGGATTTTTGTCAATTTTTTTTCTTCCATCTTGATAGCATTGTGGTTGTCTGGATATCCTATTTTTTTTTTTTTTTGTTTCATTGCTTTTATATCCCCCCTCAGCCTTCTCCCTCATGTTTTTTTCTCTTCAGCACCTTTTTCTGTCACCACCCTATTCTCTTATCTTCCCATGCTTTTGTTCCTTCTCCCATTTCAAGCTTACTATTTTCCTGTCCTGCCCATTGCACATAATTATTGTGTCTTTAAATGCAAAGAAAATTAATTAATAATATAACTGTGCTTCAGCCTGTGCATATCTGCATATATGTAAATATACACAATAGAAGTTTTGTATTAGCAGTAAAATTTAATATGCATATCATGGTACTAAGGTGTTACAGGTTACAGGCTCGTGTGCGTAACTATTGAGGCATGGTTTCTCCTTCAAATCTTGTCTGCCAAAATTGCCTAAACAATCCTGTCTCGCCCTCTTTAGGGCACTTTTCACCTTAGCAGAAAAAGGATGAGAGCTGTGGTGAATGCAGAGCTGCTGTGCAAAGATTGCTGAAGGACAGAGAACTCTCCTGTTCTGGCTACTGAAGAAATGAGAGCAAACACAGAAGTCTGTGCCTTGTCAGTCTGCAGCATTGTGTAAAATTGTTCATTTGCAGCACTGGTTCTCTGAAATGCATACCTTTCATGTAGCAGAGACAAATGGAGAAATAATAGAGGATAGAGAAAAACAAGTATGTCCTTGATCTTGTTTTTACTGCCATCAGAAGATTCTCCTGCTGGCTTCAAACACAGCAGCAAAAAGGGACTGCAGAAATTTAAGGGAGAGGAGAGAGTTTATTTGTTGACATAAGCACAGTATGAAAACCAATAAAATCTTAAAAGCTTGAAGGGAACTGAAGAATTCTTGATTTTATTTAAAACCTTTTTTTTAACATGTTTTTCCTGTTTCATTGTCCTTTCTTTGTAGAGTCACGGATAAAGCAGGAGTGGTGAGGTTGCACTGAATGTGTCAAAACTGAAGAGAGTTCAAAGGAATTTCAGTTCTTTGCAGGCATGACTTTAATGAGTGTGATGCCTTGACTCATGCCTGTCTCATGACTGCATCTTCTGTCTAAAGTAGGGTCTAATTTATTCTGTGTAAGATAGGCTCTTCCTGTATAGTTCAGAATATGTAGTCCCTGCTTCAAGTTCCTGTACTCTGCACTGACAAAAAGTCAAATGTCTCCCATTAAATAGATGATACCTTCAGCAGCTCTCCTAGGAGCAAGGCATACAAGCCCCAAAGAGGTGGTGGACAGGAGTAGGGTGACAGGGAGCACATTGTAGGAAGACATTTCACTGATCCTGGATAACAGCATTGTGTTAAAATACCAGTCAAGCTTTTAGATTGCCCCATGTAAATCTCACATCTGCGACCATCAAGACCTCTAATCTCAACCTTGCAGTACTTAAATGGCCTCAATAGGAAGTTATTGGCAAATCTACGATTAAAAACCTACTTCTCCTATTAGTTTAAACTAATTGTTCCTCATGTGATCCCATGAAGAAAGGTAGGTTCATAGTAGTTAAGTCTCTTGACAAAATTACATGTCCGTTTTTTTTTCTGCAAACTCTAAAATGAAACAAATTATGGTATCTGTCTCTAATATGTGACTGCTAATAAAACTGATTATCTTAGTGAATAATTATAGTTGGGAATTAATTGTTCACAGGAATGTTAATGAAGATTGAATTTAGTACTAATCCAATTATATGAGGTTTGGAAAGCTATTAATCTGAACTCAGAAGCCAAAAGAAAGATTGTATTGGGTTGCTGGTTTTACCTACCACAAACCCCACAAAGTGTGTAGAACATCTTTTATCACCGAAAATCCAGTTCCCACTAAGACTCAAGGCCAGGCTGGACAGAGCTCTGAGCAACCTATTCTAATGAAAGGTGTCCCTGCCCACATCAAGGAGGTTGGAACTAGATGATCTTTAAGCTCCCTTCCAACCCAGGTCATTCAATGACTGTGTGATTCTATGAAGCCTGAGCTGTACCTACAGGTTATTTGTTCCAGGTTTTTTCTTTTTTTATTAGAATTTTTTATACTCTCTCATGTCATTATACTAATAACTAGTAATTTTCTAGTATAACAGCTTCAGGTTCCTTGATGCTAATTGGACATGATGCAAAATTTTGTCAGAGAAGGAGATAATTAGGATGCATCATTAGCTTCTGTGATGCCTATATTCATTAGACTGTATTTCCCTTCTTCTTTACAAATTATAGCCTTATTTATGGTTGTTTCTCCTTGGGCTTTTCCCTGTGATGTTCTCAACACATCCCACTGGTTACAAAATGGTTTGAATTTTTGTTGACTTTTCAATATCTTGAAAGCGCTTGGAATCTCATGGGATACAGACTCCAGAGAAAAGCATAAAAAAGGACTTACCTTGTTGAACTAGCTAAAGCACAGTTGCCTGAAAGCATTATACAGTGGATCAGTAAGCATTTAGCTCAAATTTTCTCTACAAACATTGCCACGCACTCCAGATACGATACATGCTGAACTTTGTGCCTCAAGCAGTCCAACTTGCAATTCCACAGTAGATTTTAGAATGTTACTTCTATTCAAAGGAAAAAAGGCAACAACAGTAAATATAGAAAACAAATGGATTTGTATTTTTAGAATAAAGCCTTATTCTGTGAAATCAAAAGTGTCAAATTCATGGGATTTGTAATGTATTTTTTTAACAGTTTCTGGGATTTAGGTTTCTCATGAGCAAGTCCAAGAAATCTTCAACTTTCCAAGGAGTAATTCAGCATTCTTCTGGTAGTAGATTTTTTATTTTTCTTCTTGTAAGATTTGTGGAAAGGCATTTCTTTAATGCTGGAGTTATATAGGACTGTCTTTTCCCTAAGTAACATAAATCCTGTCTTGACTCAGTTTCCCTTTGTACTTTGATTCTTTTAGTTCACCTTAGGCAAATAAACCTAAATAGTATAATAGATCAATATTTCTGGGGAAAAAGACTGAGCTTGGCTGCATATTGACTTCCACACCTGACTGTACTACTTAGCTGTAAATAACTCCCTTTTTATGATGGCAAAGTAGATATGCAAGTTTAATCCTCTCATTAAGAGACAAACTTGAAATCATGTTTCAAGGATTAATGTAATAAACATCTTTGAAAATTACTATAATAAATAAAACTATTATAAGATGTATAGTTATGAATATTTATGCAAGCATGTGCTCAAGAAAAGCAGTGAGAAGAGAGTGTTTTGGGGTGGGTTGACGTTATTTTGCATGGGAATAGCATCTCAAGAAGAGCAAACATCTTTTACTTCTACCTGGCATCATTTAGTGACTATCATTGTTTGGTCAGGGCATTTTTGGCACAAAAAGGAGATGACTGAAGGAGGGAAGAACTGCAGAAAGATTGCTGCAAAGAAGTGAAGATCAGCGTCCCTTTTATAAGTTGTAGATCCTGCAAGAAACAATGGACTTTGACCACACCAAGACATGCAGGTAAGCCACTGGCTAGGTGGGATCCTCTGAAATGTGGGCAATGAAGTCAAAGAAACTACTTTATGGGAGATTGTAGAGCTCCTGCCACTCAAGGTCTCTAAAAGCAGTTTATGCAGAAGCTTGCCAAAAGTGATGTTGTTCTAGAATGGACTTGCTGAACAACTGAGGTTCCTTGGGCCTAGTTTTTATGTCTTCCCTTTCCTTTGTGCTTCTTCCAGCTGATAAATACTGAAGGCTACAAACTTACCTCTACCTTACAGCAGAAACCAACTTGCAAAAATTGTAGGGAAAATCGGGGGTGTCCCTTTCAGTATTTGGAGAGGGGGGGAAAAAAAGAAAAAAAAATCCTGCTGTCTTTATTTACTTTCCAGACACTTTGAATATTATAAACAAGTCATAAATTGAAAATTTGGGGAGTATTCACTGCTTTTTCCCTGCAAAACAAAGACTGAATTCATTCCTCCAGTTGGATAGAAAAAAAAAGTGGCAGAAGGCTTCAGTGGTACAAATGGATTTGGCAGGAAGGAAGGATGGGTCTTTCACAATGTGCAATAATATTTGTGGGACCTAGAAGGAGATTGGCAATATGGAGATGTGGAACAAAGAAGCAAAGATAAACAGGCCCAGATACTCATCAAAGACAACATGATTGTCCATCTGACAGAGAGGGCTGGAAGTGGCACTTTCTTGGAAATAAACGATGATGAAATGAGAAGATAATTTTGCTTATTTTAGCTTTTTTTTCTAGACTTCTCCCACTCTTCATAATAGCTGCAGCTTCTCTGCCTGTATCAGACTCCAAGAAGTTTTCCTGAGCCATAATTGTTCAGTTGGATTTGCAATATCCCTCTGTCTCCAGAGCTTTTAACAACTCTCAGGGAATAATAACCTGGACAAGAAAAATGGGGAAACCTTGCAAGAGAGCAAGTACCTACAAATCATATTCATACAGGTAAATCATGTCTATTCTGTCATAAGAATAAGATTTGCAATATCCTTCTGTCCTCAACGTTTGCATATTAGGAAAATAAAAAAAAACAAAATAGATGAATTTTGGTGATGCAAGTAATGTGGGAGAGGGACTATGAGAGGAACACAAGGATGAGTGTTGTCATATTTGATTTATGATTGCAGCAAAAAGGCATAAAAAGACCCAAGGGGTAGGAGGAGAGTGGGAGTCTAGACAAAGGAATGGAGGTCAGAGAATAAAGAGCCTGCAGAAAAGTAGAGTTCATATATTCATTTTTTTCTCTGCTCTTTACTTAGATGTATTCAAGGTCTCAGCAACCAGATCTGCTCTGAGTGGTGGTGGTGGACAACATGAGCTCTGAAGATCATTTCCAGCATAAATAATGTTATTATTATAATATAGCAACTGCAAAAGGTATTATTTCTATGTTAAGAACAGACTGCTTCTCTCTTCTCAGAGTTACTGGTAGTGATAAACAATCCCATAATGTTTACCTAACAACTCTTCTCTTTCTTTTCAGGTTCAGACAGCCCTTTTAGATGTGTTTTCCATTCCATTGAAACCTGCCAAGTATGATTTTGTCCACAGAAGAGCAACATTAGCCAGAACCCAACTTAACCTGGTCTAGGGATATGATCTGATCCTATCGTGCAGCACCAGGACAAAAGACAGGTAATTCAGTCCCTATTTCCTATGTCACTAATGTTTGATTCATATTCTTGCGCAGTTGCACAAGTTTTGTGCTGAGAGGAGGTTGGAGGGAATTCATTTTATTTCATCCACACAGTGAATTCGAGCAATGTGGAACATCCTAGTTTCTGGAAGTATGTTTAAATTCTCACCTAAATCCTTCTAAAAGTAAAGATTATGAAACAGCAACTTGGGACCATTATGGCAGACACTTTAAATTAATGTAACTGGCCATGTTCTTAGCTCTTTTGTATGAGCAGACTACAAAAATTGTCTTAAAAGGGGTGTAAGCACTTTTAAGCACTTGTCAAGGGCACCCTGTGCTTGAAAAATGTTTCCTTTGTCAGTGTGAGCAAAGCTGATGGTATGAAGGATTGAAAACACATAGGTCACAACAAACCCTTAGCTAGGGGCTCAACTATTAGCCTGAGAGGCATAGTGTAAAGTTGCAGGTGCAATAAAATGCTGATACAAAGCTCCCATTTAGGGCAAGTGGCATTTGATCACCAGGGAAGTAGTTGTCCCTGCAATGCATTTCTTTTTCTGAAGTGGTCGAATTTTTATCACTTTCTCTTTCATCTTGGAAAAGAGGGATAATGCTTCATGAAGGAGATAATGAAAACCATCTAGGGAGCCATCAGAAAAACAAACTTCTAGAAGCTGTATTAAAAAAAAAGTTCCATCTCTGCTTGCCTCTTATATGTGTGAATCACAGTTTTACCACCTCCTTTGAGAAATGACATATTTAATATATGCCCCATCTAAGCAACAGATGCGTGTGTAACACAAAAAGGTGTGGAGGGAGATTTCTTAGAAACAAACTGCTCAGTGGAAGAGAAAATATTTGAACATAAATTTCAAAGGCTTGTTTCAGCAGATAATTTCAGGCTTTCCAGGCAAAGCCTAATAGTAATCACTACCATTACGGGAATGAGTATGATGTAGGTATGTGGAACAGAAAATAGGTAAAGTTACAGTTCAGATGCATCTTTACCTAACACATTCTAATATTTTCCTGTATAGAACATTTGTTTTCAAAGTTGCATAATTATACAAGACAACTAAATTCACTCCTAGAGAGTATCATGAAATCTGGAAAAAATTTAAATTCTCTAGCTCTTGAAATGAACAATTACATTCCATGAAAGGAAAAAAAATCTTGAAATCAGAGAAGTGTAACAAACGCTCTGAAAAGGAGATATGATCACATAAAATGCATTTAGGAAAAAAAAAAAGAAAATTTGGAAAAGGAAAAGGAGTGAATACAATGAAATGGGTAGGAATGACATGAAGTGCAGTGAAAAATACTAAAACTTGTGAAAACTATACATACAGAAATCTTGACACCAAGGAACAAAATGAAATGAAGAACCAGAAGAACAAACTGATGAAATAAAAGGTCAAACAAAAAAAAATTCTGAAACAAAATTAAAATAATAAAATGGAATGAAATAACATAAAGTGCATTGGAAATGGACCAAACCTTGCTGAACTGATCCTCACAGAAATTGCAAGATTCATTTCCCTCCATGAAATGAAGAATTTCCTTTCATGAAAGGAAATAAAATTTGAAATCAGAGAACAAAGTGTAAAAAGGAGATATGATAAAATCAAATTCACGTGGAAAAACTCTGAAAATTGGGAAATAAAGTGACTATAACCTACTGGCTTCGGATAAAATGAGGTGCAGTGAAAAGGACCAGATCTTGCCAAAATTATAGTTGCTGAAATCCCCCAATAAGAGAACAAAGTCAAACAAAGGCACAGCAGAAGTAATCGCTGAAATTAATAGCTAAAAAAAAAGAGAAAAAAATTCTACTTTGAAGTGAAAATAATAAAATAATAATAAAATGGCATGGGATAACATGAAGTGCAGGAAAATGGACAAAAACCTCACCGAATTGATCCTCATTGAAATCGCAAGACTTCATTTCCTCTCATGAAATGAAGAATTTGCTTTCATGAAAGGAAATGAAATTTTGAAATCAGAGAAGAAAGTGTAACAAACACACTGGAAAGGAGATATGATAAAATCAAATGCAAGTGGAAAAAAACTGAAAATTGGGAAACTGAGTAACTACAACTGAAAGGATTGAGATGAAATAAGAAGCAGTGTAAAGGACCAAATCTCACTAAAATTATACAAATTGAACTCTGGAAACACGCAAATGAAGCAAAACAAAGAGGCAAGCAAAAAAACTGGTAAAGTGAAATGCTTAAAAAAAAAAAAGACAAAATCCCATTCTGAAGTGAAAACAAGAAAAATGAGAAAAAGGCATGGGATGCCATGAAGTGCAGGCAAATGGACCAAACCTTGCTGAATTGATCCTCATTGAAATCTCAGGATTTCATTTTCTTTCATGAGATTAAGTTCTTCATCTCATGAAAGGAAGTGAAATCTTGATATCAGAGAACAAAGTGAAGCAAACTATAAGAGTGCATTGCCAATGAAATTAAATTCCATGGAAAGAAATAAAAGAAAATTCAGAAATGAAGTGATTTTAATCACATATAATTAGATTACCTGAAGTGCTCCTCTTCTGCACAGCTTTTGTAGTTTCTGTGTCCCTGGAGGTTTAGGGTTTGTAGTTTTCCCATGCCTGACCCTAAGCAGAGCAGTAAAAGTTGCAATTTGCTGAGGTGCAAGCACATGGGTGGTGTGGAGCAGAAAGGTGTGGAGGAAACCATGCTGGGGCAGTGCTGTGCTCCCCTTGGCATGCATTCTGTAGTGCCAGGGTGCCTTGAGCTCTGGGCTTTGTGCTTTTCTCAACCCAAGCCCTAAGAGGATCCCTAACACTGAGCAGAGCACTAAAAGCTGCCTTTTGCTGAAGCAGGTGATGAGCAGAAAGGAGTGAAAGGAACAATGTTGGGGTAAGGCCATGCTCCCCTTGGCATGCCTTTTGTACCTGTAGCATCCCTGGAGCTTTCAGCTTTTTGGTTTTCTCAACCTTAATCCTAAGTGTAACCCTAACTCTAAAGGGAACAGTGAAATCAGCCTTTTGCTAAGGCAGGTGCCAAGGTGAAAAATGTGGCGGGAGAAATGCTGGGGGAGTGCCATGCTCCCCTGGCAGGTCTTTTTTAGTGTCAGGGTGCCTGGAGCTCTGGGCTTCGTGGTTTCCCTGCACTTCATGTCATCCCATGTCATTTTATTGTTTTCACTTTGGTGCAGAATTGTTTTTTTTTTAGTATTTCATGTCTTCAATTTCTTCTCCTATCTCTTTGTTTGACTTTGTTGCCTGATTGTGGGATTTCAGTAATATAGTACTGGCAAATTTCTGTCCCTTTGCTTCATTTCATCTTAATCCATTTCATTGTATTAATTCCACTTCCAAATTTTCTTTTTATTTTTTTTAATTGTGTTTGATTTTTTCATCTCTCCTTTTCAGGGTGGTTTTTATACTTTCTTCTCTGATTTCCAGATTTCATTTCCTTTCATGATAGGAAATTCTGTAAATTCTTATGTCTCTAAAAGTAACAGATTTTGAATTTAAACTCTGTTTCTAAGCCTAATGAATGATTTCAAACTTCATCTGTAGTTCCCAAGTTAAATGCCTACCTTTTGCAAAGAATGAGTAAATTCTTGATTTATTAAGAAAGAAATTTAGCATTTCTGATACTTCAGCTCCTAAAGCAAGTATTTGGATTTAGATACCTGATAGAAACTTATGTGAAAAGCTGTGAAACTGAACAGAGACGTTCAGTGTTCCATGTCTTTGTAAGGATGTACTGTGATTTCTAAGATCAATTTGACCAGGGAGAGCAATGGGTATTGTCTACCTTGACTTCAGGAAGGCTTTCAACAGTGTCTCTCAAGAAATCCTGTTGGGCAAGCTGCAGAAGTGTGGGTTGGATGAACGGACAGTGGAAGGAATTGGAAACTGGCTGAGTGATAGATCCCAGGGAATCATGATCAGTGTCACAGTCTAGTTGGAGGCTTGTCACTAGAGGGGTCACCTAAGGGTCAGTACTGGGCCCAGGATCGTTTAACTTTTCATCAGTGACTTGGCTGAAGGGGCAGATGTCTCCCCAGCAAGTTCTCTGATGACACAAAGCTGAGGAGTGGCCGATACTCCAGAAGTAGTGCAGCCTGTGTAGAGAGACCTTGGCAGGCCTGGAGAGATGGGTGGAGAGGAACCTTCTGAAATTCAGCAAAGGTAAGTGCAGGGTTCTGTACCTGGGGAACAATAATCCCAGGCACCAGCACAGGCTGGGTCTGAGTGCTGTAAGCAACATTACAGTGAAGGACCTTGGGCCCCAGTGGACAACAAGCTGTCCATGAGCAAGCAGTGTCCTTGTGGCCAAGAAGGCTGGTGGTGTCCTGAGGTGCATTAGGAAGAGCATTGCCACCAGGTCAAGGGAGATGACCCTGCCTCTCTGCTCAGCCCTAGTGAGGTGCACCTGGAGTGCGTGTCAGGTTCTGGGCTCCTCAGTACAAGAGAGACATGGAACTCCTGAAGCAATTCCACTGGACAGCAAAGGCAATTAAGGGACTGGAGCATCTCTCTTTTGTGGAAAGGCTGAGGGAGCTGGGCCTGTTCAGCCTCAAGAATAGGCATCCAAGAGGGTACCTCATCTGTGTCTGTAACTCTGAAGGAAGGGAGTCAAGAGGATAAATCCAAGCTCTTCCTGGCAGTGCCGAGCAACAGGGTAAGAGGCAATGGGCAGAAACTGATGCATGGAAGTTTCTCCTAAACACAAGGAAGAACTTCATTACTGTGCAGCTAACCAAGCACTGGAATAGATTGTCCAGAAAGGTTCTGGAGTCTCCCTTAGTTGAGATATTAAAGAACCATCTGGACACAATCCTGTGTCGTGTGCTCTAGGATGACTGCTTGAACAGGGAGGCTGGACCAGATGACCACTGTGGTCCTTTCCAATCTGACCCATTCTGTGATTCTGTAATTCTGACTATGCTGCTACTATAGCAACATCAATTTACATTGAAATATTGTTAAAAGCCTATAAGAAAGGATTAAGTTGTCAGTATTTTCCAGTGCTTTTCTTGTTGAACCAATAATTGACAGTGGGATTTCTTCTTTTTTTTTTTTTTTTTTTGTAAGATAGTAGCTAATAAATGCATTCATGAGAATAGTACTTTTTCTTCTTTTGTTTCCTGCCTGCTTTGTTCCTAGATGATTTGCCACCACTGCTTATAAAGTAAAAGATTTCACATGCTACAGAAGTTGAGGCCTGAGCTGTTTTCCCTGAAAGAAAATAGCTAGCAAGCTGCAGGAGGTGACACACTTTTGACCTTGGAGAAGTTCTGTTGTCTAAATTAAGTTTTCAAACAGAAGTAGGTCAGTTACACAAATAACAGTATACTCATACTCATATCCTTGTATTCACAGTTGTTAATGCAACTGTGATCTATTGAGGAGCCTTTTTTACCCATTGTAACAAACAAAATTTAAATATTAGATGTGGCCATCCATTTGGAATTAAATACTTTTATTTGGTAGTTTATCCAGCTATCTCAAAGAGCAAATTTCAAAGTTGAAAGAGGAAGGAATAATCACATTTTTTGTGTTTATCTTCCTCCAGACTCCTGCATTTAAGATGGGATCAGTGAGATTGTGGGCATAACATTGGGAGTTCACAGTTTGTGGTGTGGCAAAGCCATGGATTAGGGAAGAGGCTGGATCTCTATTTGCTTTCTTTGGGAAGCTGTGTGTGCAGTGACAGTGTGTATGCTGGCCATGTTCCTCTGAGCATGAGAGGGAACACATCAGGTGAACTCTTGTGTTTAGTATGTCCAGGAGAGGAAAATCTGTATTCACCAAAATGTGGCAGCAGGGAGTGATGGCCTCAGTAATGAGGAAACTTCTGGGAAGTGGAGAGCACAGCAGATATTTCTCCAAACCAGCTGCTGAGTGGGCAGCTGCTGAGAGAAAGAAGCCCTCTTGCTTCAGTGTGTAAGGAAGATGGTTATAGATTTTATTTATTTCTGTCATCTTTACTCTTGCTGGGTTCTTAGCACCGCCCCCCCCAGAAATTTAAATTTTCCCTTCATATTCTAATAAGACTTGGAATTTAAGCTTAAAAGCTTTTTCTTTGTAGGACTTATAATGGGAAAATCTTAGCCAGGTCCACTACATAGTTGCAGTCACTTCAAAGGCTTCTGTCTCTACATAACACAATATACAATTATTTCTGACCAGACATGAACATTTTGGTGAATCTTAAACTTCAGGGAAGCATGTCTGACTTAATGTAATTTCTCTTCCCATTTAACAAAATTATGTGGCTTTAATTCAGGTTTACCAAGATGCTTCCAGCTTGGTGGATATAACGTGAACTTGAACTTCTTTGCAGATAAGCATAGAAATAGTGCCTATATTTGAGACATAGGAAATATATTTCCTCTTAAATCTGCCAAAGTCTTGTGGGTGAAAATACACTATTTTTTTCACAATGCTTGGAGTTCTGAATTGCATGAAGCTGCTGCATTGAACATTGGAGTAAAGTTGATTTGACAGTCAGCTGCAAGGGAAAACACAGTGGTCCAAACACTAAACTGTTGAAATCAAGGATTCTTGCACTGTGCTCATTTTTATAGCCATAGTTTTTACCTGCTCCAATCATAAGTGACACCCTGAGGGAGTTCTATTTGAGGGAAAAGTCACGCTCTTTGCGGTCTTATTATCTAGAATTAACTTTAAGTAGAAACAAGCCACCTGCAGCACGACTGCTCTTGAAAATTCTCTGTGTTCATGTGAAAATAAAACAGTTCATCAATTCAGTCTTGTTATTCCTCGTTAAACCACTTCTTTTTTATAACAGTACCTGCAGAACACCATGTTTCAAATTAACATTTAGAATTTTGAGCAGAGATCTCACAACGCATTTCTCAGTTGTTAATCTGCATGTGTCTGGAGATTAATTCTTTTTCTTGCTGTACAGGTAATCTTTCATAGAAAGTACTGAAATTACATATTTTAGTGATTTTTAGGCCTAATTTCTACAACTCTTTCCTCTTTGCCTTAGCATCTATCTTGCTGCTTCATGGTGCTATTTATAGTGTCAGCACATAGTATAAAGGAAATATCTGTCATTGCTGCAGTATTCGCAATGCTTTCTCTATACCTGTTCCTGCAAATATGTTTTCAGCCATGTAGTAAACTGTGAAGAAGAGTGCTTATGGGTGCAAGGATGGCTGTAGCTTCATCTAATCAGATGCTCTTCCTTGGATATCCTGGAGTGGCCTAAACTGCTGCTTCAGGGCTCTAGCAAGCAGCACTGACCAGAGGAGGCTGAAAGCACTGCAGCCCTGAAGGGCTGAGTGCTTGACAGCATTGCTCTGGACATAGAGCCACTGACCCAGTCCTCCTCTCAGATATTTGCCAGCAAATGTGCACCACCAGCCCTGTCCAGGAGATAGTTACCAATAATAACTACTAGCTGAATTACAGGGCATTTTAGGATGGAGGGGATATCTGGAAATCATCCAGTGCTTAAAGCAGGTCAGCCAGAGTAGGTTGCCCAAGACTGTTGGGTTAGCCAAGGTTTTGGGGTTTTTAAATATCTCCATGAATGGAGATTCCATAGCCTCTCCAGAAAACTTGTTTCTGTGTTTGCCCTCAAAGTAAGAAGAGTGGGGGAATTGTGTTCAGATGGAATTTCCTGTGTTTATATTTTGATGGGTTTTCTAAAAAATCTGTGGCTCTTGTACTGTCGCTGGGCACCATTGAGAAAAGTATATCTCTGTCTTCCTCATTCCCAACTTTCATGGGTACAGATAGACAAGGTCCCTTTGAGTCTGCTTTTGTCCAGGCAGAACAGTCCCAGCTCTCTCAGTCTTTCTTCATGCAGCAGATCCTTCAGTCCAGTAATAATCATTGTGGCCCTTTGCTGGACTTGCTCCATGTCTCCATGTCCATGTCTCCTGTTCTGAGGAGCCTGGAACAGGACCCTGCATTCTATGTGTGGCTCACCAGTACTGAGCAGAGAAGGTGAATCCCTGAAAATTCTAGAAATGTGTTTCCTAATGCAGCTCAAGACACTGTTGATATTCTTTGCTATGAGGATGAGACTTGGTTTGAGGCTAACAGACCTATGTCATAAATGTGGTGGAAATATGATGTTCCACAAAAGTGGAATATTCATATTTATAAATGTAAACAAAACTTACCAGACTAGAGCACCAGAGCAGATGCCATGAAAAGTCCATTTGTGCCTGTCTTTTCCTGCTTCTTTCGCACATGTTCAATCTTACATGTTCATCAGCATAAAGTCTAATGCACTGTGATGTTGAAAACCCTTACAAATGGAATATTCCCATTTATGTCATATTACAATTTCTTGATCAGGTCAGGAAGGAGTTAAAAGTCTATTTGCTCTCACAGTTAGATGGGATCTTAAAGAAAATTTCAAGTCCCTTCTCCTGCCTAGAGCAATTGTTCATAGATGTGTCATTCCTGATGTGCTTTTCTAATATTTTTTTAAAGACTTCCAGAGATGGAGAGAGGAACATTTCCCCAGGCAATCTTTACTATTGTTTCTACAAAACCATTATGGCTACGAGGTCCAGCATCTAATGAGATTTCTTCTTTGACACATCTTAGGCCTTACTGTCTGTCCTAGCAGTGTCTTTCCTTGACATCAAATGTATTTGTTTATGTTAAAAGCATATGTTTATGCTTTATGTTCTCTTCCTTGATACTTTATTTAAGCTAAACTGCAGACAGGGTCCTAATTAGATCTGAACTGATAGGCCCAGAGCTCCACCAAGCTCATAGTTCCTACTTGCACAAAACCATCTGATAGAGATGTCAAACTACACCATGTAGGGTATGTGCAAGAGTAACTCCCTCAGTCTATGAAAGAGGAAACAAAAGAAAAATAATACATGCAGTATTTCAAATTGAATCAAGATCCAAAGTAAATCAGGTACAAACTTAAACATTAAGTGTTTTCTTTAAGACTGGTATGTGAATTATGGAAATGAGAAATGAAATGGAAGATGGGAAGTATCAGGCAAGCACCCTGAAGTGCCAGCAGGTTTATGGTGCCCAGAGCCCAAGGACTCCAGAAACTGGGAAAAAGACCATGATGTGGGAAAGAGGATGTGAAAGAAGGCTTTCTTGGAAAGCAAGGTGGAAAAACATCATTGTCCAATCAAATGATGTATTAGAGGTGTTAAACAAAAACCTATACTTTAACTGTTGGTAAATACTGCACTTGCACTAGGTTGAGCTATCTGTAGAGAAATGTATGCACACTTCTATCAGCCAGACTTCCAAATGATAAGTATTCCTGAAAGGAAAGCTCCCCTTTCTCTTTAAGTTGACATTGATGCAATTATATCTTTATTTATATAGAAATACATATTTGCATGTTATTGGTCTATTGGTCATGTTATCTAGGAAACAGCCTTAAAGATTTACAAATGTGCCTAATTCTACTTCACAAGGAATTATCCTGAAGGCTTGCAGGTTATTTCATGAGTGTTATTTCCAAAGACCAGACTAAAGTGTCAAACAGTGTTACTTCAAATACTCAAGAAGTGTCCTCCATATGGAAGGTTGTGTCTGTGGGAGTCTAATTCAAGAGAAGCAAGGAGAACAGATGTGTAGAATGAACTCAAATAGAGCGTAAGTCTTCAAAGAAAAAAAAAAAGAAAGAAATTCATCCCATATTTTGGAATTAAGACAACCCTTAAATGCTTCTAATTCCAAGAATAACTCTTATCCCAATAGTTTTTTGCATCTAGAAGCTGCTGTTCTAAATAACACGCTCCTTCCTAAAGGAAATATCACTTGTCCTAAAGCATATATGAAAAAAGGGAAAGTTCTGATTCTAGCAAGGAGATACAGAAGATCACAACAGGGCAGTGTGACAGTGGTGATAACAGGGCAGACATTGCTTCTCACAAACACCAACCCCAACATTTAGTGTTGCCTCAGTTGATTTTGCAGCAGGACAGCATGTGATGAACGAAATTGCTCCTGGGTTTTTGAAGGCTATGAAAAACAAGGACATCACAAAGGAACTAGATTTCACATTAGGTTTTACATTATGCATACATGAATTCAAATAATGCAAGTAGAGCAATTACAAGACATAATCCAGCCAGCTGAAAAGCTGTATCTTAAATGTGCAGTTATAGCTGAGGTATTCCAGTCAACAAGCATTTAGCTAGAGGCAACTGTGCCTCAAAACAGAACATTTTCCAAAATTAGTTTTGAAAAATAGGCCCTCGGGAGGTACTGTTTTAGCTACTTCATGATTTAAATAAGGTGACTTGTAAAGGAACATCTATTGCCCCAAGATTTGCCCATACTCACAAAAGACAGAGCTGTCCTAGTTAAGAATCTGGAGCCTTTGGCATATTATATGAGTTATACGTAACTTAACCTTTTACCAGAGTATTTTGAATCATCCATATAAAAATATCTCTACAGTAACTGCAGAGCAATCACATTTCTTCTAAAGCTATCTTTAGACCTGTTTTTCTTTTATTCTGTTTTCTGTAGACACTAATCTAAGTGTCGTTACAAAAAAAAATACATTTGAAATCCATGGTAAGATTGTTTTTGCAAAATCATTAAACCTTTTCTTGTAATTTTGGGTTTGGGATAAGATGGAGAGGTCTCCACATTAAATCTTATGCATTGACCAGAAAGATCTGTATAAGTGTAATGGAAGACAGATGAAAATACAGAGAAGAAAAACAAACTTCCATGAAACACTGACTTTGGTAAATTTTTATAACCAGATAAATGCTGAGAGTAGAGACCATCATGTACTTGTTTTCTCCCTGTATATCATTATCCGGTTCGTACATTCTAATACTGACAGTGCAATTTTTTTCTTAAAGTTGGGGTTTGCATGCTACAGGATGTGTTCATATTAACATTTTGACTCAGATCAGGAGCTTACTTTTGAATCCAGTTTACCAATTGCTCCTGCTTTCTGTGCTTTGCCATTGGATATTGTATTCCTTTAAGGTGGCTTAGTTAGGACATGCATACATAATGTACTTTAGCTATTAAGAGAAGTCTAACATGGCACCACATTATGGCTGCCCTAAAATAAAATTACTTGACATGCATATGAAGTGGATGTCTGCACTAGCTCTTCTACAGAAATGCTCAAGCTGAGCTATAACGTAGAGGTTCTTCAACTAATGGCGATATAGCCTTATTTTGTCTAAATAAATAATCCCTTTGGAGTTTCTCTACCTCTTTGCATTTACTATTTATAGCAGTGTGAAATAATCACACTGTTGTAGAAATAGTTCTAGAAAGGATTTCCTTAGTAGGAAGTTAAGGAAATTCTTCTCTAGGAAAGAAGAACTGTAGGCCTAGAGAATATGATTTTACTCTTAAAGAAGCTTTAAACACAAAATAAAAGACCATCCAACAGAACCAGACATAAAGGCGGGAGCTGGAAGTATTCTGAATGGCATTTACTACAGATGAAAGTAGTAATACTCTTTTTATTTTTCAAAATTTAAATATGCTGTCAATGGAAAGAAATTTAAGGAATGAAAAATTTGAGAGAGCCAGTCATTTATTGATATTTTTCATACATATATATACCTCACCCCTCTCTGATTTCTCTGAGTGGTATACATACATACTCTCTATATGTTTCCATGTTTCTGCTCTTCATATCAGTGAAGAGCAGAATTTGAAGTTCCTTAGGAAAAAACTTACCAGCAAAAACATTTGGAATTCATTATATGAAACAGTGTTTTACTTTAAGAGAGGAAATGGATTAGGCATAAATTTGCATAAATTAGACTCTGCCTTAGTCGTGATGTAATAACTTACACATCTTATGTGAAGCTGTCTGAGATACCCTAACTTTGGGTGTTTTCTCTTCTAGATCAAATATGAGAATTTATTAGTCAATGCCTCGAAAAAATACATGGAATTTATTTGCTATCTTACATTATTAGGAGTTCCATCTATCAAAAATTATTTTTGAAATTCAGTGGGCTTTATCAGTATCTAATGAACTTGAAGAACTTATTTCCTATTACTCTGTCATAACTCTAAATCTACTAGCAATACTGGATCTTAATCACATCTCAGACATAATCCTTCCTAAAGCTGTAAAGGAATGCTAGTTAAAGCATGACTCCTCCCCAGAGATCCTGCTCCAGATTCACTGTTGTTGCTGTCTTCCATCTCCTGCATCCACTAAGCTGTTTTGACTGCTCCAGCTGGCAGCACACAAGGGGTCAGCAGCTACTCCCCTTATTTTATGCTCTGGTCTCATTGTTTACTGAAGCAGCAATGACCAGCTTAAGAGAAATCTTCATTGCTGAAAGGAAGTTTGCCTCTCCTCCCCATCAAGTCATGATAAAACGTGTTTAGAGGGAAATTGGAGTACCTGACAGAAGGAACTCTAAAATTTTGGATACAGAAAAAAAATGAAAAGCAGTGGGTAACTTCAATGAAAAACGGTGGGTAACAGTGGGAAAAAATGAAAAAAGACATATTACAATTAAATAAAGGACTGAAATCAATCATATAGCACTAGCTATAGAATGTTGTGGACATGTGTCATGTTTTTCACCAGCCAAGAACCAAGTCCCAGGCAGCTGCTTACTCAGTCAGATCAGGGAGAGAATCAAAGGGTAAGAATAGAAAACTCATGAGCTGAGATAAAGACAGTTTAATCAGGAAAGAAAAAGCCACACATCCAAGCAAATCAAAACAAGGAATTCATTCACTGCTTCTCCTGGGCGGGCAGCTATTCAGCTGTCTCCAGGAGAGCAGGGCCCCATCATGCAAGAGGGTTATTTGGGAAACAAACATATTCACTCCAAAAGGTCCCCCACTTCCTCCTTCTTCTCTCCATCTTATACACTGAGTATGATTTTATATCATCTGGAATATCCCTTTGGTCAGTTAGGGTCACCTGTCCTGCCTGTGTCCCTTCCCAACCTCCCATATATCCCCAGCTTCCTCGCCACCATGGCCATACAAAAAGCAGAAGAGGTTTTGGTTCTGTGTAAGCCCTGTTCAGCAATAACAAAAAACATCTCTTTATTATCAACTCTGTGTTCACCACAAAGCCAAAACACAGCCTCGTACCAGCCACTGTGAAGAAAATTACCTCTACCCCAGCCTAAACCGGCACAACATGTAAGAAACGTTTATAGTTGCTAGCACAAGAGGGAGAAAAACATCAAAAAAGTAGATTTACACTGAGCTTTTCATTTGGATATAGTCCAGTACTGTAGGATTATGTGGTAAAGCTTATCTGCACACTCACAGAGGAACAGACAGACAATGGTAGGAGGGAAAGCCCAAATAATCCCCTGCCAAGCCATTCCCAGGCAGACCACACATGGGCCATCAGCCCACCTGCAAAAGCTGAGAAGAGCATGAGAATATGCAGGCAACCCAAATGAAGGCCTCCCAGAGAATTGTACCTTGTCCAGGCATCTCCCTGGTTACTCCCAGGGGAGATATCATCTCCAGAAACCAGGTGGGAAACCAGTCCCCACGAGTCATGGTGAGCAGCAGTCCAGTCATCTTTCAGACTAAGGGAGTGGATGCCTGTGTATATATAGGCAGGTATAGACACAGAAATAGATATGTAAATATATGTGTGAATGTACATATTGTAGCAAGTGGACCTCCATCCTGCCTAGCCCCAGAGGAAAGCAAGATGAGGCCACTGGTGCTGTCTGTGCTCCTGTGGGTACTCCAGGTTTCTCTCTGGGATCTGTGTGACAGCCACAATGAGATGTGTATATGTAGGGTATATGTGGGCTTGGGTGTGTGTGTCTCCTGGGAGCACATCTTCAGCATCAATACTGGTAGATCTGGGCACACAGAGTGCCAGCAGCCTTATTCCTCTTGGATGCAGCAGGGTGCATTTATCTCTAACCAATACCTTTTTTATTTCAGCTGATAGCAATAAAAAAGTTAGATGATGCATAGTTAGAGCACTCTCAAAGCTATTATTCACACAAAATATTCCATTTAAAACCTGATATTTTTTGTTTAATCTGAGATAACTGTGCATCTTGAAAAAATTAGCTTTCAGGAGAGTATCTAGGAAGCAGAAAGGAGGTATGTATTTTTAGTTAGATTTTGTTGTTAAATTTGATATGCTTTGATAAAGCTGCTCCAACTTGGAAAAAGGTTTCTCTGAAAAAATAGTAATAAAAGAGCATAAGCTGAAGGGTAGTTCCTGGAAATATACAGTTCCTGAAAATCTACATCTCAATGAAAGAGCTGAAAAAACCCCTCAGGCTGATTTCAAAGCCTTTGCATGAGTGATATTCCAGAGAAGATGGGTGAAGGATGCAAGCAGTTATAATGACCCTTACTGCTTTACAGGAAATTTTAGTTCCAGGTACTGTGAAGAATGTAATCTCAGGGTTTTCATCACCAGATTTTTATTGCTTTTATCATATCAAAATGGATGTGGAGGAATTTATACCGTAACTCTCTCCCTTACTTCCACTAAACATGTAGATCAATATATAACAAGTAGACTTTGAACATTTTTTTAAATTCATAATATCAATTTTATTGCATAATTTATAATCTATTGCATAACCTATAATCTATAAAAAACTTCTCTGTCATAGACAACAGGAGCTTCTAAAGAAATAATAACCTTAAGGCAATTAAAGTTTACTCTTTTCAGTCTTCCTTTTAGACGAGTAGATAAAATAGGGACAGATATGAGTGGATTAAGAAAACAACCACTTGTATCTGAAAACCATTTTATCTTAAAGTTTATTGATGAAGTCACTTCACTGTTTCACTGAATGAGCATATATATATATATATATATATATATATATATATATATATATAAATGTGCAAATGTTTTCAGGATAGGCATTCAAGTAATTTCTGTGCTCTTCAGTATGGATTTCCTGTGTAAAGGAGTCTGTAATAAAATTATGTTTGAAATTGGTTTTATCAGCACTGCAAGGTAGAGCTCCTTCTCTTCAAGCTGGCAATTATTTTTAGTCACCCTTATGCATAATAAGGGAATTTTTGTTTTGTAAAATGTACAAGCAAGGAAAATCAGGCCCTGAGGATTTTCACTTCACTGAACTATACGACGTCTGGATATGCTGATATTTAATAGCTACTTCCTAATAATGACCTTGTATTCAGCTTGAGAAGAGAAAATGTAATAGTGAGTAGAAAATGTATAATAAAATTTTACTCAAAATCTATTTTTTGAGAAGGATAAATTAGATTTAACTCTAATAAAAGTGTAACTAAGGTAGATTTCACTTAGGTCAAATGAGTAATATGGTTGGTGTATAAGATGATGGTCCAAATACATGCAAAATTAGATATTACTAAATACAGTTAATAAAATGCATGGAAAATGAAGGACTATAAAAGAAAGATATATTTAAAGGTAATTCTTTCAAATTATTTTTCCCTGAGGGATGTTCTCTAGGTCTCCTCATTGTGTTCTACCACACCAAAGCAGTAGACAGACTGGGAAGTGGAAATGGATAAAAACCACTGGTTGGTTTGGTATGGTGTTTGTTCTGTGCTTTACTCCCATGCTGTTAGTAGCAGAATGCTAAGCACAGTTTGGTATGGAAGCTTCCTCCAAATACCTCTAATGAAACTCATGTGGTCCAAGGAGCTAGGAAGAAAATGGTAGTAATATGACAATAATAAATAAATAAATAAATATGTAAAATATTTATTACATATTATTTTACATATTTACATAAATATGTAAAATATTTATTACATATATACTACTTTCTATTTATAGAAAGTAGTACCATGAGAGAAAGTAATACCAGATGAAAGAGCTGAAGAGATTCTCTCAGTAATCCTCAAATGAGTTGAGCAGGATTTAAATTATGTACTACTGCTTGCCCATAATTTTACCTCTTTTCCATGTCTGATTTCAAATTCTTCCTATGTACTGTTTGCCTCCTGATTTCTAGAAGAAGTTACATGATAAGAGGTTATAATTGGTTCATCCCCCATGAGCTGGATTTTGAAAGAAGAGGAAGGTATCATTAACTTGGAGTTTAAGGAGATAATGAAGAGAGAAAGAATAGATGGTAGATTTGAAGGTTGAAAAAGTAGGAAAAGAGGAGCAGAACTGAGGGATTTAAGTTTTTCTTATAACTTTTTATCATTATATCTTGCAAACCAAATCATTATAGGATTTGTATTGTACCAGATCTCAACTTCACAATTTGCAGTAAGAGCAGAATCACCCTATGATTTCATGAAGGAAATCTAATGTCTCCCAAAATGGATGGCAAGTTACAATATTTCTGGTTAAAAAAATCAGTGACATTATACTGTGTATTTCAGTAGTTTATATCATCACCCATTTATTAACATCTACAAATACTAAAATTAAATGACTCGTCCCCATCTTACAAGATTTTTTGCCAGCTGTAAACTACAGACAAGTCTCAACTTTTCAGGTGCGGTTGTGAATCTTGCATGTGATCAAAAAATGTCAGGGTTCTGTCATCACCTGTGATATTTTTTGCTAGGAGCATGCCCTCCAGAAAGGCACAATATCAACATGATTTTTTTTATTGTTTATACTCTAACCTTTACATTTTTAGATATATCTATGGGTTTTGCTTACATGTCCTTATATCCCCAGGGACATTTCATGTTGAAGGGTTATTGCATGTGAATTATTTTACCTCATGGACAGAATCTGTCTCATTTCTGATTTGTCTTTAGTGGTAGAACCTGCCCTATTTTTTTGACCCATATTGAGAAAATAGGAATCCCAAAGGATGCATGTTATTACATTACCTTCACAAGCCCAACCAGACTCCCTTATCTTAAACCCATTTGGCCCATTGCTTCTGTTAGGAAGTTATATAAACCCACATTTGGTTCCATGAAGCATATTAGCACTTTACTGCATTAACCTATGATTTTCCAACCTTGATCAGACCCAGCCGAAGAACCTGAGAAGATTTTTAATGGACCTGCATTATTAAAACCATAGCAAAAGTCTTTATCTCCTTGCTTAAAAGTGTATGATTTCTCTACAATTTTACAGGAGTAAATTTTTCAATAACTCTCTCATCAGTTCATCTATTACTTCTGTGTGTTCTAGGCAACATCATTGTTTGTTGGTTTTTTTCCTGTATATAAATGAAAACTACACACCTCCTTTTTATCTGTTTTTCTCCACATACTTTAATCTGCAACGATCCTTTCAGATCTGCAAAATCTCATGCATCTGTCACATCAAACAATTTCTGTCTGTTTTGTTGGATTTTTTTTAATAACATGAATACCCTTGACACATGAATTGCAGAAATGAATACAGGAAGGGCTATTCTGTTTTCATTCAAGAATTTCTATTCGTGTTATCACCATTACCAGGGTGGTAACATATTTTGATATCAAACTTGATTCTTTGTTTTTCCCCTATCAAATGCTTTCTTATTACTGAATCTGATATGCTTGTACTTTGAGACACCAAAAGACTTGGTAATCCTGTTGATCTTTTATTTCTTGAGACTTGTAGGATCTTTAAATGCCGGAAAAATATAGTATTATCTTGTTTATTTGAATTAAATCTGTGTAATTAAAATAGTTATAAATTATGAGCTTTAATAATATACAAGGACTAAATTATTTCAATTTGCAGAAGCCCCTAGAAGCTTTTGGACACCTATTCAAGTTTAAATTCATGATTATGAAATGGGAAGCTCTTGTTGGCACACGCTTGAAGCCATTCCTCTTTGAGCTAAGCTGCTTCCAGCAAGAAGCACTCTTTAATGAAAATTTCTCTTGCTGAAACAAGACTCTGTAACATTCTGGTTTTTTCCTGAGTGGTACAGAGTTCCCACTTCCATAGGAATTGGAGCCTAAAGTCACGGCACAATTTGGGAAAGACAGAATTTTGAAGGCAAATAAACCTAAAGAAAATGACCAAAATTTCCACTTTCTCAAATGCCTGCATTGGTTGGTAGGAATTTCCTACCCTGGCCACTGTTAGTCCTGAAGTCTTAACCAAATACAAATTTTCCTACTATATTTTAAATGCATATATAATATGTAAGCAAATGGAGAAATTGGAGGAGAATATAGTATTTTCAAGGTATGAGAGCAATGAGAAAAAATCTGAAAGTCTTCAGATAGTGACGCTTCATGTTTTTTATATAAACAAGTTCTGTTTGTTTCTCTTTGTCCTTTGCTATGTCCCTAGCTTCCTTGTGGGATATGGACATTTTGAACACTTCTTGAATGTTCTTCCAAATCTCTCAGCTCTTGCCTTGTATATGTTATATCAATTCCTATGTTGTTCCTAAGTTGCAGATATTCAAGCACTGAGCAGGGTTATTTAGTTTCTACTTTTACAAAGATATCCTCGAAAATTTCCTTTTCCACTGAAATAGGTGTGTGGAATATATCATATGTTCTTGAAGGAAGGAAGAAAAAACAAGGGGAAAAAAAAAGTGTTAAGGACTTTGAATTTCTATCAAACCAGAAACCATTCTTTGTTACTTTAGCCCATACTGGATGTCACATCTCACAAGTCAAAGATATTTAAGAGTTGCAGGTGACTCAGTCTGTGTGGAGCACAGAGCCACTGAAGTCCAGCTTACCAAGTTTTCCCTGACACCCATGGGTTTGCTGCATGCAAGAGCAGTCACTGAGGCAGCAGAGCCAAATATGAAGTTTCCAGTGTGACATCCATCTGACTTTATCCTGCATGAGCTGCTTTTCTATGGAGCTAAGGGATTTTTTTAAAGATAAGAAATTTTTTGATAGAAAAGAAGCTGGAAAATTCTCATGAAATTTTGCTCAGGTCAAGCTGTCTTTAATAGAGACATTTTTTAAGGGTCCTGAGGAAAAGCAGAGACAATATTGAAAAATTATAATGTAATATAAAACCTAAAAATTCCACATCAGTATAGTACATAAATCCATAGAAGTCCCTAAATCCCCCATATCTAGATAATCAGTCAGTTTTTCCTTATTATAAAGACTACATATATTCATGCAGTTTATGGACATTTCATTCAATGAGTCTTCTGTAGTTTGTGAAGTGAGATTCTTCTCACTTGTTCATTTGCTTCTCACTTTCTTTCATTTGTTCATTCACTTGTGTCCAGTTACTAAATGCTGTGAAATTTTTGTGTGTGCCTAAATATCACAAGTATAAATAATTCACATTATTTCATTTTCATTCTATTGAAACTCCTACTAGACTTGATACTTATAGGAGTTTATTATACTTACAGGAGTTTAGGCTTCAAAACACGTTCAGATCAGGAACTGCTGTGTTTAATTGCTCTTTGATGGCCTCTGCTGTCCTGATGTAGAAAGAGGTGAATTGAACTGATGTTAGTGAATGAGCCAGTGCAGGGCTGTGTTGCATACATGTGTGTTGCCCATCCTCTCTACTTCAGTACATAAGTGGCATTTAATAAACCTATAGCAGTAGTCTCATAGTTGTGGAGAAAAAAAAAAACAACTCTGAGTTAATCCCACCAGGCTGTCTGGCTAGGCTGGATCAGACCCAAATGTGGATGCAGCATTTACACAAAACCAAACAAACATAGCGATATTCAAATTTTTAGTTTTCTCCATAAGCCAATTGCTGTCTCACTTTTCACTAGCAATAAAAGTCATGAAGCAGATTATAGTAATTTTCAGGAGCATTAGCTGTTCCACAGATTTTTGTTTGATAGTAAACTGATTCAGTTTATCTGTATGTAATATCCACAAGCATTGAGAAGTACCCTGAAGCTAAAGAGATACTCATACACATAGTATGGCCTCCTGGACTAGGGTCCTTTCCTTGCTGGAAATTGCTACTCATAATCGACCACAGAATCATAGAATATCCTGAGTTATAAGGGACCCACAAGGATCCTCATGTCCAACTCCTGCCCCTGCACAGGACAAACACCACAATCACACCATGTATTTGAGGATGCTGTTCAATAAATAACATCTTATTTAACTTTATTGGAAGTGTTTTGCTCTTGTTTGGCCTTCACAAGCTCTCCAAGATCTTTCTTTTCATTTGGAAAGAAAAGAGGGAGGAACTATGACAAAGTTTTTGACATCTAGAATTAGGTTCCCTGCAATGACTTAAAATGCTGTACTTCAGGGATGAGAGAAAAGTAGACCTTAACTCTTTGTCTTTAAAGCACACAAATATAATTAAAATATCAGTGTAAACTTCCTGAATTACAATTTTTGGGGTTTTTTGGGGGGGTATATTGGGGGGGGGGAGAATGTGACCAGAAGACCCAGAGCAACATTTGCTTTAGTAAATATATTTCAGTTAATATTTAACTGTTGGTGTGTATGGGAATTGAGATTAATTGGGAAAAAAAAGGGAAAAAAAAGGAAAAATAAACAAAGAGCAAAACAAACCTTGTTATCATGCACCTTCTGTCCTTGATTGACTCTGTTGATTGCCTCTGTTGTTAACATGCACCCTCTGTTCTTGTTTGAGTCTGCTCTTGATTGAGTCTGTTCTTAACAGTCCTTGCTCATATTGATATTGTCATTTGTTCCTCTAAGGAACAAAAATACACTGAGGATTACTTGTGTGTTTGCCACTGGGAGAAGCATCTCATCTGAGGACAGACTTACTTTCCAATCCTTCACTCACCGAGAATTGAATGTTTCAAGCTCAGTAATTTTGATGGGATTAGCAGTTCTGGTGTTCAGATCAATGGTTTAAAAGAAGGCCATTTTTCTGAAAGTTCTGAAAATGTGAACCCTGGGGATTTTTTCAAGGACAAAAATGTGTTGCCAAAATTATGGCAGGTGGAATTGCTGCTAACTTGTTTGGGGGAGGGGGGTTTGTTTGTTATTTTAAAGCCAATTTTTTTTGGCCAGCAGTCTCTGTCAGGTGCAGAAGAGAGAAGAAATAAATGTCCTAGTGAGGGAGTTGTGCTTTTTTGTTTGTATGTGTTTATCCAACATAATCCCCTCAAATTGCAACAGATTACAAACTAATGCTTCTAGAAGTGTTTTTCCTTCTGTCATTGTTTTCCAATTCAGTGCTAAATGGAATGGCATTGGGCTACAATAAGAGAGTCAAATCAACTGCAGAAGTGTTAGGTTTGTTTTATTATTAATGAGATTCCTAGATTTCTGATTCCTATGAAAAATGCTTACAAAGATCTGCTAGAGATAGTATAGGCTTGTGAATTTTGAAAGAAAGGGATTTTAGGAAGGGTTGGATAGTCCATTTCCAAGTCCTTCTTTGCCCTCCAGTATATTCAAAATGTGAATTTGCCAACTATTTTTAACCCTTCCCTCCTTCCAGTATGAGTGTTTCCACATTATGAATAATTTAATTTCTCCCCTGATTAGTCATCTATATTTTCAACTCATCCAAGTTGCTTTATGAGCCTAATAAATGCATTGTTCATTTTATACTCTGCAAAAAGAACTAGCCATGATGCCTGCAAGCTCAAATACCTTGAAGGGAGATTCTTTCATGTTCCCAGTTAATTAAGAGATCTAGTAGACTTGACAAGTTTCATTCATTTGGCAGGAGAAGCTTTTATTTTTGCATGAATTTGAAGTTGTTTCTTAAATAACTTACTTATCTCTCTCCCTGAGACATTTTTCCACATTCCTATTTCTTTGAAATGTTTCATACAAAACTGTCATTGCTTGACAGCCCTGGATCATTTACTCTGTCTCATCCACAGGCACAACTAACTGGGTCCCTCATGAGAAGGAAGCCCATTTTTATTTTCTCTGGTTAGAACAATCCTAGACTGATCATCCAAAGATGTATTTCATTTCTGGAAATTATCATATAAGAACTTTAGCAGCAGAGACTCTTAAATTTAGTTACCTTATTATAGGTGAGCTGTAATTTCATTGAAACTAAAGCTATTTCTGATTTATCTTCATTGCAGCTTTGACACAACTGCTACAGCATTGCCTTTTTTGACTGAACAGGCCACTAATAAAGCACAACAAATCAGTGACTTAGAAAAATTCTCTCTTGTGTCAATGTAGTTTGTCTGTTGGTACCCAGTATGTTATTTGGGGAAGAAAAATACATAGATCCTATGCAAACAGTGACAAAATTTGCATTGGTAAAGCATTTGTAGAATTCAAGCAGAAGGTGTTTGGTTAGACAGGCTGCAATTACCTCTTCATTAAGGATCCTGTGGCACCTATATGCTTCACATAATTCCAAGATGCTCTTGTTGGGATTGTGCACAAATATTGGGAAACAGCCATGAGAGAGTACTCATTGAGACATCTTCACTGTTTCAGTGTGGTGGATGTGCCTCTCATCACAGGAGTGATGGAAACATTGAGTATTTCCACAGTACACTTGCAGGGCCCTATTCAAACTGGATATTATAAACACTTTTGCTTGCTGTCTCATGGCACTGCAAAAGAGACCCTCAAGCCTATGTCCTTCAAGAGAACTACTCTGAATGCAGGGCCAGTAAGGAAATAATGCTGACCCATCTCATTTGCATAAAGGTTGCTAAATTCAATAATGCTGATCCATCTCATTTGCCTAACGGATATTACAGTCTCAGTGAAAGATATCACATGGCTGAACTTGCTTTAATTATATCCATCCTATGCTGCATCTGCTCACTCTGGGTCAGTGCTGCAATGTCAGTCCAAATATGGGGAGCTGGAGGAGAAAGAACATATGTACAAACACAATTCTTAAAATTCAGGTAGATTTAACAAAATCAAGACTCCACAATAACCTTGAAGATGCTTTTCTTCTTGTTGGTTTAATTTAGATAAGATCAATTTTATGACCAGCACTTTGCTGGGGGACTGCTTCTATTTTAATCTCTGTGACAAAACATTCGTCTGCTTTGCACATTTGTACAGTTCTGTGACATTCATTCCCCCAAAATCCACGTGCTAGAAGCATGATGAAAGGAGATTGTTTTATTATGTCAATGTACTGTTAAAATTATAGGTTTTATTTTTTACTTCTTTTTAATTTTTTTTAATCAACAGACAGGTAATATATTTTTTCAGGATTGTTCTGTAATCCTCTAATAGCATTGTTTTGTTTTATTAACAATTGCTGAAGTATCTCTTCAGTCAGTTTAACATTATGAATTGTAACGTTGCTCCAGAAATCTTTTAGTATTTGTTGACATTTTTTGGAGCAATCTTGATTGTAAAGATAATATAGTAGTGGCTGAGTTTATTGTGAATTGCTGAAAGAGATGCTCAGAACAATATCCACATTGTTACCTTCCCCTAAGTGTTAGCAAGATCTAAATTTGCATCATTAAATAGGTCTCCACACCCCATACAAATGAGCATAATAAGCAATTCCAGAATCCTCTTGCATCTGTGAAATAATGTATCATTATGAATGAAACAATTTCACATTGAACTCCTTCATAAAGTACTTCACTTCATAAAACACTAGTGTTTTGCTTCATAAGGCATTTCTTCACAGTCCATGTGAAAGCAGTCTACATTTGTCTACATTATGAGCTGAGGGAGACCTTGAAAAAAGTTTCATGATTTTTCAAGGCCCATCACATGAATACTTCCTGTACCATTGTTCAGCAGCTGTCTCAACTCAAAAAATACAGCATTTTATTTTGTTGTTGAAAAATCAATAAATTAATGTAGGCAAAATTAGTTATTTCCATTTAGCTGTTTGACTTTTAAAACTGCACTGAAAAAATTTAAAATAATTATTGTAATGGTACTGCTAACAGTCTCTAAAAGTACAAAATCAGTTAATTTTAAGTAACCCAGCTGACCTACTAGGATGCTTTAAATGTCATGACCAGACTTAAAAGGTTAATTAATCTTAAAACACCCTTATCTATCTGTGCATTTCCTTTCTGACTTATGTGAACCATATACCTTGTATTCTCTCATATTCTCTTTAAAAGTGCTTATTAAGTTTTGCTGCTCGATCTTATTTACTAAGAGATCTGTAAGAATAAATACAGCAGGGGGTATTGTAGAGAACGAGACCTAAGCATGTTTTGTCTCAAACATTCTGAGTATGGCTACAGGAAACCTGTGATTGGAAGAGAAGGTCCCACAGAGGTGGGGACAGGCTGTGCTGACCCAGCTTCCTGCTCCACCTTGATACTTGTGCTCAGCTTCCCCCCAGATCACTTCCTGGAGAAGGTCTGCCTCTGCATGCGTGGAAAAAAATGTGCAAAAATTCTAATTTACTTGAGAAACATACATCAGGTTAATTATAAAAGGAAATTAATTTGTCCCACTCCCTCTCTCTTGGACAGAGATTGGGCCTTCTCACTCCATCTTTCCCTCTCTTCTCATTTCCTCTCCTCTCTTCTGTTTTCTTTGTCTTGCAACCCTAGCTCTAGACTACCACATGGCAGCACCAACACAGGATCCAGGGACTGGTGATATTCCTTGTTTTCTTCCCTTGCTTTGCCTGGGAAAATAGCCAAAACATGGCTACCGTATTCTATCCCCTAATCCTTATTGAAATTTGCTGTGGGAGTGGGGAACTTGTGGAGGTGTTTTGGCTTGTGAATCAGCAAGCACAATTTAGAAGTTTAATGCTGGACTTGTGGAGTGTACTGTACAAAACTAAAGTTTTCTTGTCCTCCACTCTTGTAGAAGTGTATTGTAGGAATTTAAGGGAATGTTAGCTAATACCTTTTACATCAAAACATTGGGCTGGTTGCTGGAGTTATAAAAGACCATGCAATAAAAAGAGTTGCCTGCCATGTCCAGTGTCTTTGTTCAGCCTGACAAGAATTTATAACAAACTTTACACCCCCTATCATTGAGTCATGACAGGTTTCAAATCAGTTTTCATACTGTAGAGTGGCTTGGGTTGAAAGGGAACTTGAAGATCATCTAGTCCAAATCCCTCTGCTTCAGGCAAGGGCACCTTCCACTAGATCAGGTTCCTCAGAGCTCCATCCAACCTTCCACCAGCAGTTCCAGGAACAAGGCTCCAGAACTTCTCCAGGCAACCTGATGCGGTGTCTCAGCACTATTACAGTAAAGAATTTCTTCCTAATATCTAACCTAATCCTACTTTCTTTCAGTTGGAAATTATCCTCCCCCCACCTTGTCCCATCACTACATGCTCTTGAAAAAAGGCCCTCTCCATTTTTCTTGTAGGCTTCTTAATGTACTGGAATGCTGCAATTAGCAAAGCCTTCTCTTTTCCAACCTAAGCAATCCCAGTTCTCTCAGCTTTTCCTCATAGGGGAGGTGCTTCATCTCTCTAATCTTCTTGGTGACCACCTCTGAACTCTCTCCAACAGTTCCCTGTCCTTCCTTTGCTGGGGAACCCAGAGCTGGATGCAGCACTGCAGGTGGGGTCTCACCAGAGCAGAGCAGAGGGGCAGAATCCCTTCCCTCTCCCTGCTGGTTATGGATGCAGCCCAGGACACATTTGGTTTCTGGGCTGTGAGTGCCCATGGCTAGATCATGTTGAGCCTCTCATCCACCAGCATCTCCAAGTCCTTCTGGTCAAGGCTGCCCTTGGTCTGTTCATCCCCCAGCCTGTGTTGGTACCAGATGTGGTCTCTTATATTAAAAAAAAAAAAAAAAAAAAGTAAGAGCCTTTAAAATTATATGTGGGGGAGCACTAAATGTAGAGAGAGGTCATCACAGAGCACCCAAGTTGCACATAAAATAAAGTAGATATGTAACTTATCAACTAATCTTTAGTCTTCATGATCCAAGAAAAATTTGAAGGGTGAACATCTTTCATGTTGAATTGAATACACTATGGTGGGCAAGAGCAGAGAAAGGTCTAAAAAGCCTTAAAGTTATTGACAATAAAAGTCAGCCTGTCTTGGGTACAGAAGTATCTTGTCATGCTCATCCCATGCTTCAGGGTAGGTTATGTTTGTGCTTCACTGAAAGAAATATTAGCAGAATAAAATGCATCTTTCATCTCTCCTTTTTTTTTATTTTTTATTTTTTTTTTAATGAAAGAGGTTTCCAGGTTTGGGATGGAAATGGAAGAGGGAAGAAAGCAAATTTGCCAGATGCATTCAAACTTTTTCCACATGACCCAGAAGGAGTAGTATGGCAACAGCAACTTGCTTCCTGTAAAGCTTTTAAATGAAATGTTCTTTAATAAGAACAGGATTTGTTCTCATATGAGTGAGAGTTTTCCCAGTATTTTCAATGTGAACAGGATTTGAGTCATTTCCTCACTAAGTGGCAATGAGGAAAATTGAGTGAATAGGTCTCATGATCTCCTATTTGCCAGTATCTGAGTACCTAATTGATTTAGATTCTGAATACATAATTGTAAGCTTGTGGAACATAGTAGGGTGTACAAATCTGCTCATCCCAAATGACCTAAAGTCTACGTGAGCAGTGTTGTCTGAATTCTTAAGGCCAGCTGCGCTCTACAGTTATTAATGACCACGTTTCTCAGCTTGCTGTGTTGGACTAATTGTTTGTCAGATGTGAATTCAGATACAAGCAAATGTGGGAAGATTGAAAAGGACAATTTATGGCTAATTTCAGGAAACTTATTGTTTGTTTTATGTTCTTATATGGATGTATCTTCTTACGTTTCTGCTAGTTATTGGTCAAGTTCTGATCTCTGTTGTACAGGTGCAGCTCAGTCAACATAATTTTGTTAGGACTGCTGCCAGCTCTATGGTTTTTGTTTTACTGTATTGTGATGTATCACATACAGCCTTTCACCCCTCTCTTTCCTGTGTGGCGTGAATAGTTCCATAATATGGATATGATTCAAGAACACATTTCTGTTAAGGATTAGTTTCCCACAAAGAGTAGTTAATGCTATCCATTTATATTGCATTTTGAAAGGGAATTGTAGCTACTCAGCATTTTTTTAAAGAATGAGGTCTTTATAGGCAAATACATCTTAATATAAGCATTTAACTGGAGTTACGGTGTCTTGCTATTTTACATCTTGGCACACTGCTGTTGCTTTTGTAACAGATGGTTTCTCCCTGAAGACCTAAAACTCTGAGGTTTTGAGCAGCAGTGACAAAATACTTTATGGAGATAGGGGTATCAACTAAAACATTAAAAAAAAAAAAGCCGCCTATATATGTTATCACAGTTTAGAAGACACAATCTCAGAGAAAGGTTATGAAGCAATAAATCTTGTTTACCAAGAAACAACACAACCACATGTGGAAAACCCAATAATGACAAATTTTGGTCTGTTTAGCCTCAAGGAAAAATATTTATTCATAACTCGTATTTATGTTACCATGCTCCCCACCACACATACAGAAACCAAAATAATATTCTCATTCTGTCTATTTTTCTCACTTAGATTGTCTGGTAAGCATTTCCACACTCTGGTGATTGAGGATTGATTATGCCACATGAAGATATGATTGTAAATGTGAATGCTGAGTGCCATGTGTATGAATTTAAGCTAGCAACTTTTTCTCTCAGTAACAAATGAACAATTGCTGTTGTTTTTTTTTTTACTTAGTCACCTTATGATTCCTCAGCCTAGACAGATCAGTCTACTTCATACGTCACAAAAAAATCCAAACAGAATATAACATAATCCATGGTATAAATTTTAGACCACTGATGCTGGAGAGTTCAGACTCTCATTTAAATTAAAAAAATAATATTGATGTACACAAGATGAAAAGGTTTTGATCTGACAATATCAAAGAAGCCTTAGATTTCCAGCAAAGCCCTAGAGTCTCATAATAAAAGATACTACTTTTCTTCCTCCTCTCCTGAAATAGGCATATTCTTCATACTAATTATATTTTAAATGTTCAATAAATAGATCAACAGCTGCCAGTACAGGATCTTAGGAAACAGGCTGGACTAGAACGGTGTTAAAAAGCTAGACTGTATCTTTTAAGTGGCTCATGAGAAACTTCAGTAGTCCTCAATTTTTTTACTGGGTATTCTGTCTGGTGTTAAAAAAAATGTCTTGGGAGACTTTTAGGAGTAAATTTAGACAGTCATTAAACTTCAGTCAGGTCTCTTAAGGAGGGAAGAAACTGCCCGGAATTAATTTTGACCTCAGGCAACCTTACCAAGACTCAGGGTACTTAGGAACAGTGAGGAACCTAATGAAGAGAAATGCATTATAGATCACAAAGTAATTTTTTCCCAAAATCTTCCTAGATCTAGGTACCTGTTCAACTTCAAAGACTGTCTGTCTTTGAGACATGGAACCAGAAATTTATAACTGAAACCTGGGAACTAGTATTTTTCTCTCTAGGAATCTTGGAGAAAGGGAAACTGGCAAGGTTCTGAAGATCTAGCTGCAAGATGGAATTTCTTGAAAAAAATAACAGACAGTGTTTAAAACGAGGAAAGATTCTAGCATGGAAATGATGTACCAAAATAATGGTATCCTACTGGGCCCAAGATGAAGACAACACACAGGCCAAGGGTGGTCCAGGAACCTTTTAGTTGTACAGCCTTGTTCTGGCCCTATCTGGTTATTGTGGACTGATAAATGTCAAAGAAAAAAACTTGATAACATCTGTGTATTAATAATAGCTGTTCATAAAATTATGCCAGAAAAATTTAGAAAAAGCATATTTGGTGTATTCATTCAGGGGGAAGTAAAGTCTCAGAATTCAACACCTTTGTCCCTGTATTTGCAAAAATAATGATAAAACTGTTGCTCTCTGACCAGGCAAAGAATCAGCTACTTAATATGTATCTTTCTTTGCTTTTATGTCTTTCTTAAGCATCAGTACAGGTAAAGATGACAAAGATTTTTGTTTCATTAAAATTAATCGCTTTCCCTCCAGCTTTCAGACCTCAGTTCACAATACCAAAAATCCTAACAATGCAATCCTCTTCCACCTTGAAATGGTTGCTAACAAGGGGTCACATTCTTTTTGGGAGTCTCTTGGTGTTTTTAAATGCTGCTGAGTTTAGTAGCGAACGGTAGGTGACTTTACATAGAAAAATAATAGGGAAAAAACCTTCTTACTTTCATATAACTTTCAAAACCCTGTAAAGACTGGAATAGGTGGCAGATGTACTTTTGTATCTTCCATTACAGTTCCTAATGATTAGATAGCAGAGGAGACTACATTCAGGACTCTAGAACTCCTACCTCAAAGACACTCAATAGTGTTGGGACTAATGACTAGTAGCTGTCACACATGTTATCATGCCATCCTAACAATGGCTTCTGAAAGGTCCAGGCAATCTTCTCTCAATTACTGTGTATTTATTTGACATTCTTCTGTTTTGAAATGACCTTTGTTTAAATCAATTTATGTCTTACTGAATTCTTGCTGGAGCCTCCCTGGAAGGGATTAGTTGATATTTGTGAGTTCCAACCATTTGGTCTGTAGGAATTTAGTTTTGTGTAACTCAATATACAGTCATAGTTGCATTGGTTTGGGTTTGGCTTTTTTTTTCCTACATTTATTAATTTTTCATATTAATTTACTTTCTTTTGAGATTTATATAAGTCATAAAATTCTTACAACTAATGGATATTGTATATCAATATACAGACTTAAAATGAAGTGCTTAGAGACCAAGGTTTAGAGTATAAAATTAGAATTTTCATTGCATATCACGTTAATGCTCTGACTTCGTCACTATTTGTTAACACAAAAACCAGCTGTTTTGTTCCAGAAGCCGGTGTACTTCTTCTAGTCACAATATTCATTGAGCATTGAAGTATCATGCAAATGTAACCCTTAATTTATTGTGTCTCTTTAAGAATGTGCAAAAGCTCTATAAGAAGAGTTTGTACATTTACAGTTTTTAAAGTTACAGCAATTATTCACTGGCAAGATACACAGAGCAGGTAGCTAGGAGCAGCTAGACTAAACCTGAGTATGCTCAGCATCTCTAGTACAGGCATTTGATGAGTCTTGGCTGCCCAGATAATTATTATTGATGTGGAAAATGTCAGATCCTCCATGGTCCTTGGAACAGCCTTGTTCTTAATCCTTCTGAGTTCTCATTTTTTGACTCACTGGTTCTTTTCAGCATTTCAGCCCTTTACATGTCACTGTTTTCCTCTGAGTCTTCAAGTCAGTATGACCATTTCAAAATTTTCACTTTTGCCTTTGTTTCTTTTTTCCTCAAGAAAATCTTGGCTATAGCCTCTATCCTCTCACAGCTCAAGAATTTTTCAGTAAAGCTGAGCCAAGGAACATAACTGTGCCTTACAAAACTGGGCCATGGGCTCCAGACAGCTCAGCCCCTGTGCCATAGATTGCAGTGTGCGCAGACACTGATCTGTTGGAAAAGGTTTGGCTTAAGAATGAGTGCACAGGTATTGCACATTGCACAAACTCCTGAGATAATCTTAATGTCAATTATGTCAGGGGTAAAGATTTCTCTTTAGCTAAGTACCTTGGCTTTTTTCTTTTTTTTTCTTTTTTTTGTCAATGAAGTCTTGAGACAATCCACATATGCTTAAGTGCAGTAAGTACACAGAGCAAGGAAATCAGCATCATTAACATCTCTGGGATGAACAGTGTGCTTACCAAGGAATTATCTTTTCCTTTAATGTGTTGGGGTTTTTTTTAACATAGTGGCTGTCTAATACTTTAAGATTCTTTACAAGTGGTATCTGAATAATCAAAAATATATTTGATAAATTAAAACAATGATGGCATAGGTCTATGGATGTAAAATTATTTAATGTCTATGCATAGAATTGCATGTCTTGTTTGGTTGAAAAACATTTTATGAAAGAGGATTTAAGGTAGCACTTTCAGGTATCATGCCTCCTTAAAGTTTAAGCTCAGTTGCTTATACACCATTTTGAATAGTCTTCTACACCTGTTTAAAGTACTTCTGAAGGTTTTTTCTTTCCTTCATAGTAGGGCACTACATCCATAGATAGCAGTTAAAATTGCCAGATTAAGATGAGAATTTAGATTATGCAATACTACACCCATACCTACCTTTCTATTACCTGAAACATTAAATTGAAATCTGTCTTTCTTCCAGGATATGAGAGAAAGATCATCAGCAGTGAATAACCCTACTCTATCCTGTCCATATGAAAAATATTTACAAAATAATTACATTGAGATCTGAGGCTGTTATCCGTTGGGTATATTCAACAATGAAAATCCCATGGGAAACTAACCTCTGTTTACTTGGAATTTATGACTCTAATTCTCTTTTATTACTGAATTCAGACTGCCCCAGAACCTGTTGCAAGGTTTTTTACCTTTCTTTGAAATATACTCCCAGTTAAACCTTCTCCCTTCTCTTAGTTTGCATGTCCTGGTTGAAATAAGAAGTTCTTTCATTATCCTCAGGAAAAGAGGCAGCATTTATGATGACATGCTGAAAAATGCAAGTGAGAAAGCATTCAGTTCACAGCTTGAAAATAGAAATACCAGTTTTTTATGCTCTACTCTTTATTTTGTCATAAGACCAGCATAATTCTTGAATAACAACAATACAAAGTAATTAGAGCTGGATCCATCTTTTCTATTAGTGCTCCATGTTCTCATTTTTGAACAGACAATCTCCACTAAACTGCTGAAATATACTTCACAGACAGTTTTGTAGAGAGAAAATACAAATATTTTGATAGTGATTTGGCAAGTGTTTTAACATTAAACCAATCAATTTTGCAGTGTAAATGAGAACAGGATAAGCTGTGACTGGTAATTGCTTCAGGAAAGAGCATGATATATTTTTATTATATATGTAACTTCAGATTACTCGTGTTTCCCCCACATGTGCTTCTGGATGGAACTGAAGAAAATACCTTTCTGCAGTTTCCTCAGTGCAAAATATGCCCAGAACACTCTGCTGAGAGGATCTCTCAGTGATTCCTCTTCCCTTCTATCCCTAAAATTTCGAGGATATAAAGATGTTTGCCAAATTCTTGCATGATTGACATTTACAATTTTCCTTAAAATCACATGAGTTATTATTATTTCTTAGGGAAAACTTGAGCGTCACATTATAAGAAGATGCTTATAGCACATGTAAGAAAGTGTGTTGCAGATAATGACATATTTTAGTAAACAGGGAAAGGAATATTCTGCTGGGAAAAGAAGAACAGAAATCATTGTATGACAAATTCAGTTCACTGCACTGTGATTTTAACACTGACATATTCTAGGGACCTTGGGATCAATAATATTCATAATCTGATTTCCCAGAATAATTTTTCTCATATGTAAACATCACCAAATCAGCTGTAATTTACAGTTCAGCATTCTGCATAATGCCTGGAAAGCTGAGCAATAATTAAAAAAACTTCCCCTCTCCTCATTTTTGACCTTGAGAATTGATATGAGAGAATCTGGCATGTAAGATCTTTGTGTTGAGTTCTCATTTAGTAAGAAAACTAATCTCTGTTCTAAGGCTAGCAGTCTCTCTGTTCAAAGGCAAAAGCATTATTGCATCTGAACAGCATCAGCCCAAGAGCAAATCTTGTTCTGGGGGGATCAAAACATCTGAATAGTAAGACAGGAAAAAAAAAATTCTGAGAAGAATGCAAATTGATTAAAACACCTACTGACCTATATTGGAGCATCTTTGTCTGCCAAGAATGACTGCAATTTATTAGCTCAAGAACCCATATTTCTGTGAAAATGAGAATTTTCCAGGCTCTTAAAGATTTTTTTTTCTTTTTTTCTCCCTTATCATGAATATCCCATCTAGGAATCCATCCCATGTTCAAGTTCTAGATAGACTTTTTACTTAGAACAAACTTGTATTTCAGAGCAGTAGCATTTTTTCCAAGATGAAGAAATGCTTTGTGAAGATTTTTTCTATAAGCAAAAATCAAATGCCATCTACTCTGGTACATTGTGTGGAATCTGCTTAACTTCTTATTCTAACATTGCTGATTTTGTCTTGTTTTCTCCTATCTGTTCCTGAGCGTCTTGCTTTTCAGAAAAGCTCTTTAAGATTTCTAAAACTTAGAAGTTACATTAAAAAAAAGTCAAAACACAAACACATACATAGATGAAAACCACAAGACCTGAGATACAAAAAGTTGGTGGTTTTGTTGTTCTGGTTTTGTTCTTTTCTTAGGACAGCCACGTAGTAATTAAAACACTTAAAACAAGTACCATCATGGATAGAGGAGGCTGAGGGACAAATGCTCTCTTTTTTTATTATTCAATGTCAAATATAGAAATATTGCCCTGTCAAAAGCAACAAAGAGAGAAAGCACTGTTCATTTGGTAAAGACATGAGGGATTGTTGAGGCACTCAGCAATGTCTTGAAGCACAAAATACAAGGTGCAGTAACAAGCATTGAGTACACTATTGTCAGGCATCCTGCCTTCAAGAAAATAAGTCACTATGGCGTGTAATTGTTACTTTGGTCTGACTTCAGGCTGCAGAAGAGTGTATTTTTGTGTGTCAGTGGGAAATGTCATCACTCAGACATCCAAGAGGAAAATAATTTTTTTCTTACTAGGGTTTTAATTTGAAAGTTACACTCAAGACGATAGAATAAGGTTGAGGCTTAGCTTTCAAAATGATGCCTTTTTAAAGGAAAAATACTGTTTCTCTTTAGAATATCTGCCTAAGGGAATCCTCATCAGAGACCAGTGAAATTTTGAATACTTTCATCAGTCATTTCGTTTGAGGTAGCATGTACATTCCATCTGTCTGCTCTTCCCCTCCCAAGAACAATAAATCAGAGAATAATAATTCTTGCTAAGCATTTCATTTTATTGTTCCTGGCAACATAAGAAGTAACCCAGGGTACATTAAATTACAAAGCCTAGGTTTTATATGTACTTTTTGTCATTGTTTTTTCATTTGGTACTTTGATTTTTCCCTATTTAGTTTAAGGGTTGTTTTTCTTGTTTGGTTTTTTTTTTTTTTGGTCGGGGGGGATTTTTCCCCTTTTCCTGCCCCTGTGTGACAAAGATATATAAAACTATTTCTCTCTGGATAACTAAGGTTTAAAAATAGTCCAGCAATACTCTTGCTGGTGCATCTTATTTCAGAAGATAAGTAAGCAAGCAATCAAAGAGACCTCATAAGGTTTTTTTTAGCTGGTTGAGCATACCTACAAAAGCAGACTCTATACAGTCTTATTTCAACAACTGACTAGTAACTGATTAATTCAGAAAAACTTTTCACAGCTCTTGGGTGATTTAGTCACTTGTCAACTATTTTTCTCATTTGTTTTCTTAGGAACAGCATTAATAAATCTGATATGACTCTGTTTCAGTCAATGGAATTAATAGAGGCTTATTCTATGCTCACAGGTGGCTAAAGCCCCAGCAAAATTGTTTCATTGCATCTTTCAACTGAGAACAGAGCTTCAGAACTTATCTTTGGTCATTGGTCAAACTGAGCCTCAGGTTATTTGGACATTTGGTTCACAGATTTTCTCAACATTGTTTATTCAAGAAGTCTGCAACCTGTTTACCAGCCCAGCTGGCAGTGGATGAGCCTTGGAGTGAGCTCTGCCATCTATATTTTTCTGTCATCATCATTACCCAGGTTTCTGAAATGCATGCCAAATAGTTCTGTTTTCTATCCCAGTGTCTGGTGCTTCAAAAATCTGGTAGTTAGAATGAACATGTGTGAAGAAAATTTCCTTGGATCACCATTAGGTGTCTAGTAACTTCTGCAGGATGCTGAAAAAATCTCACAAAAGAGCCATAGCAAAAAAGTGAACAATAAACCACAACGCTTAACATAAACACTCAGAGAGGAGTAAAATCAGATCAATTTTATCAAGAATTTAACATTGATGTAACTGATAATGATAGTCAGATGAACAGCAAACTAGATAGACAGAAAGTCTAAATTATTCTTCTAATCCCATCTATGATCTCTAAAGCAGTCAGAGTTGAATGTTTTCAGAAACAGAAAATTCCTGGCAGCTCCCATTGCATCTGTTAAAAATGAGAAGAATCAAGGACCAGCCTGAAGAAGGTAAAAGTCAGAGCACCAAACGTGCAGTTTACTTAGAGAATCGTAGAAAATTATAGAGGTTGGAAAATACCTCTAAGTTCAAGTCCAACAACTAACCTAACACTGACAGGTCCACCACTAAACCATGTCCCTAAGTACCACATCAACATGCTTTTTGAAAACTTGAAAAAAAACCAAAAAGTCATCTAGTCATTTTTACATGTGTATTTTCCCATTGTTTCTATCAGTTCCAAATCTTAAGAACATAAAACATTAGGTTCAACATTAGGTTCAACATTAGGTGTTGAACATATTCAACACCTAAAAGCAGGAACTTAACAGCCAAATATTTCAGCTGAGGCACTTGATAGCAGTTAGCTCTTGTAAAAGAGGCTCAGTCATTACCATAGTGCAACGTTTGAGAACAGTGTCTGCTTATTTTGTGAAGTCCATGCATCTGCATCTGCATTAATTCATTTTAGAAGGGAGAATTTCTTTGTAGTAAGCTAAGGATCACAAAAAACTTCGCATGTCAAACCAGAACTGGCTCTTTCCTAGAAGTATTTCATTGATTATGCTTCATTAATTACATACTATGTAACAACTAGGGATAAATAAAACTATCAGCATTTTTGAAAATAGGTTCCATTAGTCTCATCTCACTCTTCTGACTGAGTTAGCAAACAAATGCAAAAAAAAGTCAAGTCTTCTAGTCAGTACTAGCAGAACTGTAGTTTAAGAGTATAAGGCTTTTGATAATCACTTTTAAAGTTGGTCTGAGCTTCAGGGTATGTAGGTCAGACAATATCAGAGATGTTTTCTAGTATGATAAAATGAGCCTTGTGAAACTTCAGAAGGACCATGAAAACTGAGAAGGGCAATAGGAAAAGAATCTAGAGTTTGTCCATATCAGCAGGAAGAAAAGCATTGAGTTTTAGATTCTTCCAGAAGTCTTGAGACCAACAAGCACTCTGGAGAAGCAGCAAAAAAGTTGGACTGATTTATTTCTTTTAATAGGAGGGAGGAGCAAGGGACTTGTTTCCAACCCTCCACCCAAAAGTTAAAAAAATCTAAAAGAAAACAGCAACAAAAACATTACTAATTTGAGGTAGCTGACACTCTACCTGCATAGCTGCATATTTTATTTTGGAGAGGAACTTACCTTTCCTGTTTTTCCCTCATACAAATGAATTTCTTGAGATGGTTCATTTCCTGAAGTGTTTTTAAGTCATTTTCTTTGCACTTCATATCTATAGACGCAAAAGTTTATACAGCGCCTTCTTCTTTCCTAGACTAGACTTGAGACACACTCCAGATTAAACTTGGTAGTTCTGTAGTCAGAAACACTCGTACATGAACATGGCAGGTTTAGGTGGAGTTGTCATTCAGTATCCACATCTGACTGAATCTCTGGAGTATCTGAGCTGCCCTTTGAAAGAAACAAGCTCACCAGTTCTGGAAGCAGAGGATGAAAGTAATTACTTGTTTAACAGCACAGAGAATATCCTCAGCTCAGTGCTACATCCTGAGAGCTGTCCTTTGGGGACATTAAATAGCTATTTCATCCAGAACTAAAAACTCCCACCTGCAAGAATGAACACTCTTACCTTTACAATAAACTGAAATTTCCATGTGAAAATTAATGGGAAAGTATTACACCTCTCTTGTTAATTTCCTTTCCAGAATAATACAAAGTTTTTATCTGCAACCTCATAATGACTCACAAATTATAATGGTATCTGCCTGGGAAAAGGGCACGTAATGGATTTGCATGCCAAGGCAAGAACAGGGGGGAGCTTAGGCCTTCAAGAGGAGCAGCCAGGGCTGTCCCATGTCAGAAACAACCAGTTCCTGTCAGCACTGTGAGACCACACTGTAAGGGATAGCTGAGCCCCTAGCCATGGCTAGGTCCCTCAATGGAAACACCTCTAAGGAAAGGGAGAAAATTCTGCACAGACAGAGGATGAAGGAACAAAAATAGTGAGAAACAGCAGATGGAACACTAGGGTCAGAGGAAAAGGAGGAAATACTCCATGCTGGATCAGATATCTGCTCTGCAGCCCCATGGAGGACCCAAGGCTGCAGCAGGTATACATGTCCTGAGAGAAGCGGCAGCCCATGGAAAGCCCACACTGGAGCCAAGGAAAAGGGTGAGGAGGAAGCAGTGGCAGAGAGGAACTGTCATGACTGCAACCCCCAGTTCCCCATTGCCTCTGCAATGCTGGACAGGGTGGGGAGAGGACGAGGAGTCAGGAATGGAAGAATTATGTTGAATATGGGAAAAAAAGGGGAAGGTGAAGCATCTTTTTGTTTTTCAACATCTACATAATTTTAAATGGCAATAAATTGAATTAATTTTCCCCGAGTCACAGAATCACAGAATACACTGAGTTAGAAGGGAAGCACAAGGATCATGGATTCCAAATCCCAACCCTGCCCAGGACCATCCCTAAGAGTCATACCATATGCCCAAGAGCATTGTCCAAATTCTTCTTGAACTCTCTCAGGCTGATGCTCTGGCCACTTCCCTGTTTCAGTGTCCAACCACCCTCTGGGGGAAGAACCTTTGTCTAATATCCAATCTAAACCTTCCCTGACTCAATTTCCCTCAGGTCCTGTCACTGGTCACCAGAGAGAAGAGATCAGTGTCTGCCCCTCCTCTTTCCCTTATGAAGAATCTGTAAGCTGCAATGAGGTCTCCCCTCAGGCTCCCTCAGGCTGAACACACCAAATCAAGTCTGTTTTGTTTATGACAAAAACTGGTCAATCAATTATCCTGCCTTTCTTTTCACCCATGTTATTTTCTCCTCCTCCCATGTGTGAGAAAGGTGAAGTGAGAGTCTGAGTAAGTGTCCAGCAGCTAGCCAAGGTCAATCCACCCTAGAGGGTTTGACAGATGCTCCTGCAAACATCTCTGCAGGAAGATAAAGCTTATGTCTTCCCAAGAGCATCAGTAATATGAACAGAAGTATTTCTTGCACTTGCTGTACAAAACACAGTGGAAAAGCTTTTTGTGATCTTTTACCACCTAGATTTACTCAACTTCAAGCACTTAATTGAGGCATCAAACTCAGAAGTTTACTTCCCTTAGTCAATGAAAAAGAACAGATGCCTTCAAAAGATTATTTAAATCTTTAATTGGACAACATTCTACTCTGGAGGTATTGGATTGTCACCATTGATTATAAATGAAACCACAGACAAAGGTACTCTTGAAGGACTTTAAGTTAAGAAGGATGAATCAAGGCGTCTGTGGCTGAGGACTAACAGTCCTTGATCTTTCTTCTACAAAGGGAGAAGCTAGTAATAGCACTTTAGAATCTGCTTTTCATGTGTTGGTCACAGTAGCCATGCAGGTAATTCTGCTCTTCCACACAGAACTGAAATGTCCCTACCTCCTTAGTACTGGAGACTATTTTTTGGGCTCAGGGTTACAGGTAGTTGCACCTTTTAATGTTGCAGTTCTTTATTAAAGATTTGCTGTGCTTCCCTGGTAATGTTTCTTGCAGAGGAAAGCATTACCAAAATGAACTAACATCATTAAGAATGGACAGAACTTTAGAAGATATTTAAGTGTAGCTGTGCAATTTTAAAATCTGAATTACAGAGTTTGGGCACTGAGGAAATAATATGTGACACCTAAAATCAACCACACAAATTTAGCTTTTGGGTAAAATATTATTTTTTTTTGTTTTTAGCATGTCAGTTCTACCAATCATCACACTACACTAATCCAAAAATGTAGGTTGATGGCAGATGGATGATTTTTTTTCATTTGAGTGATTTTAGTCAAACTAGATATTTAACTATTTATGAGTTAAACATGTTCTTTCAACAATTTTCTTTCTCTCCTAAATTGCTTGCTGTTGAGATAATAATCTTCTTTTTCCTTCCATCAAAGATATACAATCAGCTAAACAAAACTTTTCTTTGAGGTGATTTTAATGACCTGGGGATAAGAACCAGCTCTGATCAAGCTTAGTTATCACTCATGTTAGAGACACTTCATAAATACTGTGATTAATATGGTTGATAAGATGAACATGGACAACTGGGGGAAAAAAGCCCATAGTGCTCCAGTGAATTTTTAATTACATCATTACAGTTTGGTTGTTTTTTTTCCTTTTTGCACTGTGTTCATAACCATTTTTGGCTTTCTGATCATCATTGTTGAATTTCTCACACTATGTGTTTAACTCCATTCCTGTACTTCTACACACACTCATTTTTTTGCTTCCTATAACATGCTGCTGCAGAGTCCTGCATTTTTTTTTCACAGAAATGCTTTTTTTTTCACAGAAATTTTGAATTATCTTTTTTGCTATTGCAGGGTGCCAGGCAGCTTTTCCTCCTTGCTTAAACCTCCATCGATAATCAAATTCTGTCACAATGTCTCTTGCAGGTTTGTTTGTTTGTTTGTTTTTAAATGATGAAAATGTATAAAAATTGTTTAGGGAGAAAAGCCCAGTCCTCTGTGGCAGCTTGGTTTCCAAAGCATGGTCTCTATGGCCTTGCATCTAATTAATCTCATTGTTTTCAGGTTTCTCTAACCAAAACATTGAAACAGGAGATCTGCAGTTGGTATATGCACAAGCTGGACTTTGTTCAAACAGTGCAGAATCTTCCTCGCCACCTTTCCACCAGGAAAAATGAAATAAGGCTGGGTTATCTGCAGAGAACTTTGTCAGTATCTCTGCCACAGCAAAACATTTACATGCAGCAAGGGGAAACAACAAGAGGAAAAAAGATATTCAGTACTGTATTCCAAATTAAACCTTACTTTGAGCCATCTTTGTGCTTTAAAGTCAAGCAAAGCAATCTATGAATGCAAAGGGAACCTGTAGTTACTGCTGAAGATAAATTTCTCAGTGTGACACATATATGCTGAGAAAGACACATACAGCCGTACCACAAGTGCTCAGGTACTGTGGTAATTTCCCTCAATTGGGACTAAATTGTGATTGTGACATTTGCTTATGTTTTGGCAACTGGAAAATAAATAGTGGTCATGAGAAGTCCTATTTTAATATGATTAATGTGAGGGATGAGCTGGTAAGTATTATTCCATTTTGGTCTATATTACCACCAGCTACTCACCTTGGACCATAGGTTCTTGAAAATACTTGCTGTTCTGCTACTTGAGTTTAGTTTTAACTGATACAAAGGAGCAAATGGAAGTGTGCTTATGAAGAAAGACATAACTATCTGTTAGGAACATGAAAATTAATATCTTTTGTTTATAAAACTTCAGTTCTGTTTTGAGCAGCATAATCTTTTTAATAACATTAGGGAATATAAAATCTGGAGGATGGTTTCCTATTGGCCTTTATGAAATTCAGCTTTTTATTCAATGCTTTTAGACATTTCTTTTGGCATTTTTACTGACTTGAGCTCCCCTGACTCTAATTCCATCACTAATAAGCTGATATCTTGCAAAAAGACCATGGCTGGATATTCAAGACAAGAGCCACAACTTGCAAAGGGCCACTTAATTCAGTTTTTGTCCCAGTTGTGTACTCTAATAAGGTAATTTGCAATATGTATGATATTAAAATAAGTCAAATGAGCCCTGTGAATCTCAAAAACCAACATGTTGAGGAGAGCTGGTTGTGCCTCCAAAATTAGGTGCTGGTCAGTTTTTCAGCAAATTTGAAAAATTACTGTGGGATTCTGAGGCCATAGAACAAGCTCATGATAACAGAAGTGGAACACTTTCTGTTTTTCTTTGAATATTTAATTTAAGGCATAAATACTTATCCAGTGGTATAAGGTATAAATATAAACCTTTAACCTATCAGGGAAGTGGTAAGAGGCATTTGGATGAAGGAAGATTTGACCAGCCCTTGTTTTGCCAGTGGAGTTACAGCGATTACAGCCAGCTGACTGACCACACACAAAATACCCCAGGGCATCTCAGTGATGTGCTATAGGTGCTTACACAACCCTGTGTGAGGTTATCTTGGAGTCCCCTCATTTGACTTGGAATCATTATTCTGCTTAAATCCCAATAGTTCTAAAGCTCACAAGTTGATAAAAATTCCAAACCATTAAAAAGCTGCAACCGTGCCATGCTGAGACATTTCCTTTTGTTGCATATGTACAAGATATTCATAATAATACAGTGAGATCAGGCATATTTTATAAATGTTGCAGGTTGCTTGAAACATGTCATTTTTGCCCCACCATGAATTTCCTGATTTTTCTTGCACCAGGCAGCAACACTGTATTTTCACTTTTTAGCCCAGCTCTCAGGAACGCTAGTCAGTAATCACACATACCCTTCCTCTTACCTGGAAGTGTTTTCCTTCACCATGTAGTTGGTTATGCTGTCTAGCCTTAAAAATTGCTTTTTGGCACTCTTAAAAGAAGCAGCAAAACTGAAACAAGCAAATTACAGGAAGAACAAGTTGTACCAGCACTAAAGCTTTATTGTAATATAATGAAATTCTATCATCAGGCAAAGAAAAACCACTGAACTGATATGAAAAGCAGTTTAAAGCTCGTGTATCATTGCTGTCCTTCCTCAAGTGATTTCAACATGAAAAGAGGTGCAAAAATAAATTTACAGTGTTTTTTGTGTTCTTGGAACAGGAATTGGTTATATGAATGGCTTCTCAAGGAATTAATAATTGACTTGGGTGGCTTAAGAAGCAAAATTCCTTGTACAGCTGCTGTCACAGTTTTAGATAAGATAAGGATTAAGAATATAAATTGCCTAATAAAGAGCAAAATCTTTTCTCTTCAAGTTGTTTGGCTCCCTCCTGTCACAAGGGAACGTAAAAATTCTTAGGTCCTGTTAAGAAAAGATTCTTAACCACCCTAAAACACATTCCTATGCCAGGAAAAGAGCATGCTGCTTTCAAAGTTGAAGTCTAACCATGTTTTATGCATTCTGAGAGATGGGACCCCAGGCCCACCAATGTCAGTTGGTTTCCTCTAACAGCAGTGAGAAGCAGATGTTTGAGGAGATTAATATTCTGGCCTTCCCCAATGTAACATATTTCTTGCTTCTATGATGCATCAATATGAGTACCTCTGAATCAAAGAACACTGAATTGCTTCATTTAAAAACATCAATGCATTTTAATTTAATTTATTTTTTTCTGGCCTTTGAAGCCTTTTGTTTGGTTTTGTTTTACCTCTAAAATGTTCTGTGATACTGGGTTACACAGTACAAACTGTACAAAAAATATATGTCCCTTTGCTGTTAAATACATGTCCTGAACCTGGTAAGAAGCCTAGTGTGCTTCTAACTCCTCATGAGTCACAGTGATATACGATATCAGGGGCAATTCCTGGGCCAACCTTGATTTACAGACCCTTATAATATTGCTTACCAGCTTATTTATTTCCAGAAAGAAGAATCTCAGTGTTGATTTTCTCCTCATATAATTTTTTTCACTATGGGTATCATATTTGGTCCCTTTGATATGTTTTTCTTCTAGTTCTACTTGATAGCTGGAGCAGGTATCTGAAGTCTGTAGCCAGCTAATTCTGAAGTTAAAATTAAGCTGACAAAAAGAAAGTCCATTCAGATCTGAGATTTACTTTTGTTTTCTTCTTACTTAAAAAAAACCCCAAAACATAAGAAACAACTATTAGCACTGCTGCTTCATTTTAAAGTATTAAAAAAGAGAAACTATTGTTTTTCATGCTAGCTCAATACAAAATTATATTTGCTACAGGAATGACAATGGGAAAACTTTATTATCATCTTGAGAGCTGGGTACATGCTGCAAGATGTTTGCTGTGAATATTCAGGAGTAATTTTAAAGAATCAAACAGTTTGAGTCAGCCTCCTGTTGCTTCTACGGCAGTTATTTATTAGAGATATATTAGCAAATGTTTTTTTTTTTTTTTTCTTATTCTGCTTTGTAAAACAACCTATGCCTAAGAATAAATCATGAAGTTATGAAATTAAAATTCCAAATTCATAGTTATAAGAATTCACAACAGGGAATATAATAGAATCATTTTTATCTTCTCAAGTGTGAGATGATTTATTGAGATTGTTTATTGTAATAATTTATTTACTTTAAGTCCGTTGCAGGAATAAAGGAAGAAATCCTTTAATATTGATATCTCATATCTGTTGACTTTATGGACATTGGACTTTTTTCTTGATGTTGGTGTTTTCCATTATTTGTTCTTGTAGGTGTAGGAAATCAGACTTCTTATTCAACAGAGATTGTTAGTAACTATGTTGTTGTCATGCTGTCTCTCCTAAAATGAAATTATTTCATTCATTAGAATTACTGAGAATGTAAATTACTCTTGGTTTGGCACATGAGCTACAACTAATGCAAAATGGTAGGAAGTCCTGTCAGTTAAGGGTTACATAAGAAATAAATATTAGTATTCAGAAAGATTTAACATCCAAATGCAAAATGCAGAGAGACAGCAGGGAGGTTGCAGAATATTCTTTTGCAAACGATAGTTTGCTAATACCAACACAGTCTTCACACAGAAGACTTTCTTGTTGCCTCCCATCTATTCATTTTAATAAAAATTCTGCAGGAAAGCATTGTGAAAGCCATCCAAAAAGTGATTATTGAGTGTATGCTGATCCATCACATGGAATCAATTTTAGGCTCCATCAGAACTACTTCTCAGGTACAAGTGATGTGTTCATAAATCCCTGATTTTGGGGTTTTTTTTCCTAGATGTCCAAGGACAAGACTGATACTTTTAAAAACAAAACAACCAAAAAAGTAATAAAAACTACTGAAATAGATAGACTAAATAGTACTGACACCCCACTGTTGGAAAGCAGATACATTTGATCCCTTTATGTAAGAGTCCTGATCTTTTATTTCTTTCATAGCTCTAAAAGCCTTTTGCCTTTTGTTCAAGTAAACCAAATGAAGGAAAAAGATCACACTAGTGTTCATAAATGAACAGACAGATGAAAACCTTCACAGAAACCAAGTAATGTTCTAAAAAAGATGTCAAAATTGTCAAAATTTTTCCTGGCACAGAATAAATATTGTTTGTCTGGAAAGGATATAACATGAACCATGACATTTAAAAAAATATTGGTCTTCTATTGCAACCTTTTACATGTCCAAGACTAACATATCCAGTGTAACCTAAAGGACTGTGTATACCTATGTCTCTCATGAAAAGGCAAATCAGCATTTAAGGGAAATATAGCAATTGCCTTCCAGTAAATTGGAAAACTTTGAGGATTACACGGTCGTGAGTCTAGAAGCTTGAAAACAAACAATAGCCATAAGGCTATCTCAGAGCACAGAATAAAAATACTGAGAATCTCAGTGAGAAAGGGCTCCAAAGCTAAGGATTTCCAGATTCCTTCAAGTGTTGAAAAAATCAAAGTAAGATTTTTTTCATTTGTTGGGGATTTCATAATTTTTGGAGATGCAAGCAAATAGAGCACAGACCATTGCTGGATTTGTTTATCCTCATTGGAAGGGACCTATAAGACTTTTAGGAGGCTAAAGTGAGTCCCTAGTTGAAGAGCAGTAGTCCTGTTGATTTTTTTAGGCCTAATGCCTTGTTTTTAATTGTTGTGAAGGAAGGAAATTAAAGAATCAAATGATGCCTTTGGGGATCTCAGGCACTGGGCTCAGCCAGCATTGGCTTGAGAAAGGCTGGCCCTGCTTGACCTGAATGATTTTTTTTATGATCAGGTGGCTCAGTTAGTGGGTGAGGGAGAGGCTGTGGTTGTTCTCTACCTGGACTTTAGTAAAGGTTGGACTCCATTTCCCACAACTTTCCCCTGGAGAAAGCGACTGCTCGTGGCTTGGAGAGGTGCACTCTTCCCTGGGTTAGAATTGTCTGGATGGGAGGGCCTGTAGAGTGCTGGTGAATGGTGCTGCATCCGCTTGGTGTCTGGATGCTAGTGGCGTTCCCCAGGGATCAGTGCTAGGCTCAGTTGTGTTCAATATCTTTACTGATCACTCGAGCGGGAGCATCAAGCGTGATCTCTAAAAGTTTACGGGCAGCACCAAACTGGGTGGGGGGGGTTGATTCACTGAAGGGTAGGAAGGCTCTGCAGAGGGATCTGGACAGGATGGATCCATGGGCCGAGGCCAACTGTATGAGCTTCCACAAGGTCCTTCCCTTGGGTCACAGCAGCCCCATGCAGCACTGCAGGCTGGGAGCAGAGTGGCTGGAAAGTGCCCCAGTGGAAAAGAACCTGGCAATGCTGATTGATAGTGGTTGAACATGAGACAGCATGTGCCCAGGTGGCCAAAAAGTAAAATGTAGCTTGGTCTGTTTTAAAAATACTATGGCCAGCAGGACCAGAGCAGTGAATGTCCTGTTGTTCTCAGCACTGGTGGGGCCACACCTCAAATCCTGTGTCCAGTTTTGGGACCCTCACAACAAGAAAGACATTGAGGTGCTGGAGCAAGACCAGAGGAGGGAAATGAAGCTGGTGAAGGGTCTTGAGTTCGAGTCTTGTGAAGACTGGTGAGGAAGCTGAGCAGGGATTGTTTAGCCTGAAGTAAGGAGGCTCAGGGGAGACTTAATCACTCACTACAACTGCCTGAAAGAAGGTTGTAACAAGGTGGGGCTGGGTCTCTTTTCCCAGGCAGTTGGCAACAGGACAAGAGGAAATGGCCTCAGGCCGTGCTGGGGGAGGTTCAGTGTGTACATCACTAAGAATTTCTTTATTGCAAAGGTTGTAAAGCTTTGGAATGCGCTGTCTGGAAAAGTGGTGAAGTCACACGTAGAAGATGTGCATATGTGGCCATTGAGGACGTTGTTTACTGGGGAATTTGGCACTGCTGGTTTAGCAGTTGGACTCAATGATCTTAAGAGTCTTTTCCTAATAATGTGATTCATTGTTTCTATAATTCTATCAAAATTTGTATTTTTAGGAAAACCAGAACAGATTGGCTCATTATGCTTTAGCAGCACTGCACTAGCTTGAGCTTCCTTGCAAGATCTGGGTTATAAATTTCCATAGCAATTTTGCCAAAGTTTGCTTATTTGGAATGCAGTTTCATCCATTTTCCTGTAACCTTTCCTTAATTTTTATCTTACATTCTTCATTTGTTAATGTGTTTATTCTTTAGCTGGCCTTACACAACACCTGTAGGTTCCAAGAAAGACTGAAGAGCGTCTTAACTGCTTCCAAGGTCTATATACCAAGACTGATTGGAATGGATTCCTGTGCATTGAGAATATATAAAATACTAGTTCATACATTGGCAACACATACTTCAATCAAAGCAATTGACACACAATTCATAAGGTGAAACCGCAGAAAGAGTGATTACCCCAGGATGAGCAGCCTGTTAAATTAGAGTCTTTTGTGTGCCTCTTCACAGGAATGAGAACTCAGGTGCAGTTTAAAAAACCCCAATAAGCTCAAAGTCATCTCATGACCCTTATTAGAGGTAAAAATATCTTTTTTAAGAAAAAGACAAAGAGAAAAATGGTCAAATGAAAATTTGTATCTTATTTATTTTAATTTCAAAATAAGAAAAAAATCTTGTGTTTCAAAATAAAGTGCATTCACATCTCATTCTGCAGTATCAAATTTATGGGCAAGCAAAAGATAAGAAAAGGGAGAAAATTCTTTTATGTAGTCTACCATATATGATTGTTCAAGTCAGATGATGTAGGTTTGCATTTGTAGGGAAACTAATAAAATGCTTCAAAATGAAATGCAGCAGCAATATAATATTTCAAAATATCTTTTACAGAAGATTCAAACATCATGTGTACTTTGTCAGAGCTGCCTTGTTCCATAGTGCCTCTTATTACTGGGTCACTAGTTTATAAATTGTCAAAGAAATAAAATCTGGAAGAGCTGTCAAATTTTTAAAAAATGCCTTGAGCTGAATTCTTTGTTCTTCTGAAATAGCTTGGCATAAAAAATAAGAACTGCCAAAGAACTGCCAGCTTTTAAAGAAAATTAAGGTGTCAGCAGAAAGAAATTTGTTATCAATAAAATTTCCATACTAAAAACACAGGATGTGTTTTCAAACAGTGCCATTTTAGATACTTCTGAATGAAAGGTAGTTTTCCTTTCTGAAAAATGTTTCTTGTTGTGGCTCATTTCATTGCTCTAGACTCATTGATGTGCAGTCATTTCATTGCAGTTCTTGTCAGAAAGTTCAGCATCATGCTGTTACTCTGGGCTTTCTTGGCATCAGTGACAATTTCCACAGCCCCCTGCAAGTTCAGTTATCAGCAGCTAACTTGGCATCTTCAGCCCTAAACAAAAGGTTTTTGCCTGTGCAGAGAGCAGTGAATTGCAGTCAAGCAAAAATAACAGCTTAGTTAACTCAGACTCTTCATTTAACAATAAGACTAAAAACTCGAGCAGAGGATAAGTATTTGAGTTTGGCAGTGACATAATTAAGATTTTTAGAGCAATATAAATTTGCGTCCTTGTGCATATACTATAAGAAGCTGTTTTTAACTGCATGATAGGCAGCCTTCACCTCATTCTGAGGGTTCATCCACTGGGCTCCTACCCCAGCTTACTTAGTCAGTCTTTCTCCTTGTTCTCCATGTCTAGGCATGTGTTTTCAATGCTGGAAATTCTAATAAATGTTGCTTTTGCATTTCATCTTAGGGACTTCTACATTGTCTTCCAAGACAGCAGGAAAAATACAAATTGAAAGAGGTATCTGTTATGCCCACTGCTAGATGTGTGATCTGCCAGAAAAAAGGTCTTCAATGGGCAAGCAATGAGGCTTTCTTAATCCAGAATTCATCTTTGATTAGCTTTCCCAAAGACTTCCCCAACAGATGTAGCTAAATTGTTTCTTCTCAATTTGATTTTAAAATTAAATGTATAGGCATAAACAAAAACATTGTGGGTTGGTTGTTTGGGTTCTTTTACTCCTGAGGTTGTAGAATTATTTTGAGTACTTGAATACTTTCCATTCAAGTTGTATTTATATAATAATGCTATTAGGACATATGTTTTATACAACAATGTTATATATCTCACAACACTAGTCAAAAGGAGATGTCTATCACAAGAAATGTTCATGTTTATGGCTCTAATTTTGTCAAAAACATAATTGATGGCAAGAAAGACTTAAGAGGAACATTAGAAAAGTATGAAGCAATTTTACTAACACCATTATTGATCAGTTTTGGCTACGATCCGTTTCTTCACTCCAACAGCTACTCAGTAGTCCCTTATTCTGAGTTTTGCTTTACTCCTCAACTCTAGACAATGAAATACATCCCATGGTTTTTTGCTGGTGAATATTTATGTAGTTCGATGTGATTTGTCTTTCCCTTTCAGATTTCCTAATTTCAGAGTGTTTTGTAGTATTATCCTGTGAACTGAACACTATGTCATTTTCATATTTAAGACAGGTAATTTGTGATGGAACACTGCTTTGAAGAGACAGATTTGGATTCGTTTTTTTGCATGTGTGATTTTCTACTGACTCCAAAATCATTCCTGTATTTGACCAGCAGCTTTAGAAATGTATCTGTATTTAAAAACCTTGACATCTGCTGTACTAACCCATCACTTTATCCTAGATATCAAGCCACAGATGACCTGAAGAAGGAATATTCTCTTGTTCCCACACAGTAATCCAACCTTGACCTCTAGCACTTTGCATCCTGAGGCAAAATCTTCCAGGAAGATGGAATTGAATAGGTGATTTGGTCTAAGGTCAGGCTGGGAGTTGCCTAAAGAGAGCATCATAAACATGAAACACCCTGTCAAAGAGTGAACTAAAAGTGTGTCAGGGCAGGACAACTGTAATAATGAAGTCAAGCAGCCTGACAAGTTTCTGTAAGCACATAACACCTTATAATTAAATATTTTTCCTTGAAATATTTGCTTCCATGTTCATGCATTGAAATGTATGAATCATTAAAATGAAAAAAGGGAGGATGCTTGTGGGATCCATCTAACAGACTATATTCAATCTCATAATCTTGAAGCCTTGCATTGTCTCTCACTCCACTAGTGCACACACAAGGTTAAATAAAAAAAGGTAGAATAATCTGATCAACACCTTATATTTTTTGTCAAATTGTTCTACTATCAACAGGTATGCAGTATTCCCAAGTTTAGAACTTACATTCTGTATTCTAAAAATAATTTTTGAAAATGTTTTCACCTGAAGTGTATAATTTTGATAAGAGAACAAGATATTTTAACAACTTCACTAACCCTATAAATTAAATATGTTTCAGCTGCAGAGTGGACTGGAGATTTTTACCATTTGGAGAGCTGGAATTTTTTTTATTGAATAATGCATGTTATAAATTCATAATGTTTTTACTATGTTTCTTCTAAAGGTTACATACATTTTTCTCTCATTTCTGAGTAAATGTTTTTGCTGTAGGTGCTACACTCAGGGAAGTTTTGGAAGTTTACTGTGTGCAAGGTTCTCTTGAGAGAAGATAACTCGTTTCAGACTTATTTAAAATGTATTGAAGAAGAACACTGCTTACCAACTGGAAATATTACAATTTTTACTTCTACAGCAGAGTATTCCTGTTAGGCCTCTGCCTGTCACAATATACATTCTCATGACCACTTTCATTTCATCTTTGTAAGCATAGCCATCTATATCAAGTACTGTGGCAAAAGCATTTAAAGAAAAAGTGGTGGGGAAAAAAAAGTCTATCTTAAAATTAGCATTTGATGCCACTCAGAAAAAAACACAAAAACAAACAAACAACCCACCCCCCCTCTAAATGTACCTACAGTCCTTCTTTAACTTGATATTAGGCAGTTATTTATTGGCATAAAAACAATTGGAACTTTTACATCTTGAAATTTCTTGACTCTGACCCCTCCAAAAATATCCAAGAGTATTTGAACTACAGTTTAATGTTAGCCACACCCTTTCTTCTTTTTGCCAGTGGTTGTTACTAACTAAAGTAGGAAAGGAGAATTGAAAGCATGATTGTGCAGGCTTTCGAATATGAAATTTTCTGAATCTTCATCAGTCTGTAAGTATTGAACCTGTGCCATTGGTTCTTTTTGGTGTCTTGGATGAAGAATTGTTTGAGAATAAAACTCCCAAATTTAATAAAATGGTCAGTTGTGAAAAAGTGACATACAAGGGAATAGAACCTTAAATCTGTAATCTTGTGGTAAATGTTTTATAGTTTATAGAGAAGTGGTAGTGCCACTTGTAATAAGATTCACTCGGACTTTGTCTTTCGCAGTCATGTCTTTGTTTGATTTTTCCTCCATTATTGCTCATTCTTGTACCTCATCTCATCAAATGAATAACTGATCATTGGAGGCGATAAATATTGTTTGTCATTTACTTTTTCCAGCCAGGTCACTATGTTTTTTGCTTGTCCTGTCAATACAACTTTAATCCTGAAAAAAATCAGTTATATACCAAATGAGAAAATTAATTACATGTGTAATAAATAAAGTATTTTGCTCATTTCCTTAGCTGTTCTGAGGCTGAATAGTTCTGTGAAGCCACAAAAGTCTGCACTTCCTTTGTTTAAAATAAGATACTCATGTCCCCCTGTGGCAGGTTGCCCCTGGCTAGATGCCAGGTACCCAAAAAGATGCTCTTCTTAGCTAGGCAGGGGAGAGAAAGTAAGGTGAAAAATGACTTGTAGGTTGAGTTAAGGCAGTTTACTAAAGCAAAAGTTAAGTTTTGCATGTGCACAAGCAAGGAGAAAAAGCCAATAATTTTGTTTTCCACCTCCCATCAGCAAGCAATTTCCAGCCCCTTCCCAGCAAGCAGGGCTTCAACATGCGTAGCAGTCGCTCTGGAAGGCAAGCATTGTAAATAACAGATGCCCCGCTGTTTCCTCCTCCTTTCTTTAGCTTTTATTTCTGAGCAGATGTCACATGGTATGGAATGTCCCTTTGGTTACTTTGGGTGGCAGTCATAGCTGGCTGCCACCCAATGTCCCCTAGATCTTGCCCAGCCCAGCCTATGGATGGGAGGGCAGAATGTTTGAGAGACACCCCCGGTGCTGTGCCAGCCCTGCTCAGCAGGAGCCCAAACACTGGGGTGTCATCAACACCTTTATAGCCATCAATGCCAAGCACAGCACTGGGAGGGCTGCTGTGGGAAAAGGAACTGCAGCCCAGCCAGACCCAATACACCCTCCTACTAGAGTATGTGCAGTCACCAGTGAAGAGGAAGCTAAAGAGCTTTTCAGAAAGTGTATTGAGCTACACGCTCCTTACCCTTTTGACTGAATTAAATGGAGGTCTAAACCTTGTCCTAGGTATACTATGCTGCCAAGCAGTGGATCTTCTGTGGCAGTATCTTTAGCTTTCTTTTAGTCCCAGAGTTATAACCTGTGAAGACTTAAAGAATGCAGTTACGTGTCTCAAAACACTGCTCCCATAAGTCACCACAATGGAACTTGAGATAAGCACAGATGCCACACCAGGAAGGAGCTAATACTTGACCTAATAGAGGTAAAGGTTTGATTAGCTTCTAGACAAAAAATTCCCACCATGGCAGTCAGTGGGAAGTGGGGAGGAAGCAAGTGTTTATGCACACACCATCTCAAATAATGGGAACAACATCTATGCCCTGTGGATACCCAGGACTTGGAGTGTATAAACGTGAAGAATGATTCTGGGACCCCCACCATAAAGAAGACCAGGGTGAAGAAGGACCAGCAGAGTGCCACAAAAATCCATGTGCTGATGATATCTTCTGCTTAATCTCTCTCTGTATCTTTTTCTCCTTATCTTCCCCTTTACCACTCTCTTCCTGTTTGTTTCTATCTCTCTACCTCATATGTACTGTTAAATAAAATCCATACTGTTGAATTTGCCATATGGTCTTGTTTGCACCTTAATTTGGGCAGAAATATCTCTTAATCTTAACACAGCATTGCTTGCAACTATCTATATATACTTATGTCTATATGTATGTGTATGTATATATATATATATATATATATATGCATGTGTGAATAGATGTAGATGTGAATATATATGTACATAATCTGCAAAGGACTTCAAATAGGAGGAGATATCAGGAGCAGAATTCTGTCCTTTGCTATATTTTATTTCACTCTATTTCTTATTCTGGTGTTTCCCATTTTCAAAATATTACAGATATGCTTTAGCAATGCATAACACCAATACAAAAGATATTAAGAGAGTGAATTTGAGAACAATAGAGTCGTTCATCATGTGTGAGTATACAAAAATTTATTTGGAAAGCACACAGATATCAGTACATAGAAAATAACACATTATATTTTAATCCTTCAATATTTAATTAAAAATAGAGACATCCAAACTGCCACTAATATATCTGCAGAGTTAACCACTTCTTGAGATGAATGGATTCTTTCTGCGGGAAAATGTTCTATTTTTAAGGTTATCTATGTCATCATAAGCAGTAAGAATATTTTTGCTTCAGTGAAAGCAGTTTTTAGGACACACTTAATACAATAACATTTATTTTTCTGGAGATTAAAGGCATAGAAATTCACTCTGCCACTAGGTTTACAAGTGGTAATTTAAACAAGGGTAATGTTACTGTGTTTATGTCCAGAATTGTAGTTTAAGTCTGTTTCCCTCAAGACATCTCTTTAGAAAATATTTTCAAAGTTGGCAATAGCAATTCCATCTAAGGGTAGATATTTATTATACTAAACAGTTTATAATATGTTTATTTATTTTAGAGAAAATAGCAGTTTCAAATTTTGGTGTTATTGTCCAAAACAGAGTTAATATTCTGGGTTTATACATACATACGTAGTTAGTATGATGTTAGCTTTGTATTTTAACTTGGCATTAATTCTTATACTGATATTTATTATCAGGTATCTCATATATAGACACAGGATTCATATATTATCAATAGCATTTTTGAATTTTGACTTTTTTATACATTATTTAATAGAGATGATTTTCAGCTAGGCTACTTATTTCTTTTTTGAATGTATCATTTATGTTCCAAGATATTTATTTTCTCTAGTTAGTCCTTTTCAAACCAAGTTAGCTGGAAGGGTTGTGTTGTTCATGTCTATTTGTCACATTAGATTCCCAGAATCTCATCAGAACCATGTCAAATTACATCAATCCAAACTCTGGACTTCTGATAACAGAGTGCTATAAGCACAGCATGACTTGAAGGTTATTGTAAGACAAATAGCTTATCATGATCACAGAAGTACTATAAGAGATGCAATAATTTATTGAGTGTTCTTGCAATATGATTTTTTGTTGTATCACAGTAACCTGAAATTCAGTAGCTTTTGCTTTTCAAAACCCGTTCACAACACTGGACTACATTTTATAGGGGTATTTGTAATGCCTGCTAGGGGAACTATTTCCTTTCTGCAAAAACATACAGTAATGAGGTAGTGATATCTTTCATTCTGACCCAGAAAAGAGCCAAATACTAAAACAGGAAATTAAAAAACACTCCCTGAAGTTAAATATATTACAAGATATTGCTGCCCTCACTATAAGACTGGGAAAGGAGCAAAATTGCATCCCCTGGCTGCATGAGCTCTACCAGCAAATCTGGCACAGATGCAGATAAACCAGGCAGGGTGCCCTTCTGCTTCTGCATTATATAGAACATGACAAAAGACAGTCTATCACAAAAATGTACATTATCGTATGCTGCTGCTACTGTTATGCTCAGCTTCTTCTAGAGCTTGGACAAGCCCAGGCACACAGAGAATGAACCTTTCTCATTTCATCCCTGGACTAGTGAAGCAGAGAAACAAAGTCTGTCAGAACCTAAGAATTGGCCTGCTTCTGGAAGTGTGCTATGGACTTCTCTGGTAATGCTCATATCTTTCTGAGAATTCCCTTTTTTAGAATTTTGTGAATGTTTGGAAAGATCTGGCATGAGGTTTTTTCCATGATCCTAAATTTTCTCATGAGGAAGCAAGAGCTTTGAAGGGACAAATCTATTACTTTTCTCCCATGCCTGCAAGGCTATTTACTGTTGTGCCAGGCTTAACTTGCATAAATCCCTTAAATTATTCTATATCCTTTGGGGACTGAGATTAGAAAGTTTTCAAGCTGCAATTACCAGCTCATGGAGGGATGGAAAAAATACAAACCAAGATATATTCATGAAAGTTTTCTGCAGTGAAGGGCAGCTATGTCATGTCAGCAAGTAGTTCCTATTTGCTAAAATTATTCATTAAGTGAGAATGACACCTTATCCAGTGTGTATGATCTTACTATTCCGTTCTCATATGTCTTGTCCTAGTGAGCCTCCTCACCAATAGTACAAAGTGTGGTATATTACCTTTTATTTATTGAAGTTTTATTCATATTCTTGAGTAAATTACATTTAACTGCTAGTGCAAATTTGATTCTGGGAACATGTTTAAAAGACATTTTATGGGTTCCCTAGCAGTAGCACTACTTAACTCTGAGAGCCAAAAGATTACCTCCACTGTATTTAGTAATAATAGAAAACTGAATTTCCCATAGGTCAGTCCAAAATACTGGCCACCTGTACTAACCAAATCTCTGTTACTTTCTTTGAGTAACTCTCATTGGAGATTTTCTGTTCAAGTGTTGTCAGTTTAATTGGGGGTCTTACAAATATTGGTGGATTTAGCCCTCATAGTCAGAAGAAAAAGTCTAGATATACCCAAAGCACCAAAGGCAAAAAAATATTGCATTTTAAATTTTTTTAAATATCATGTAACTTTTATTCCAGTTGTGAATATAATAGAACAGAATAATAAATTCAAAACTAATAGATATCAATCGCATTGGATTCCCAGAAATTGTTCTTTTGGACCCAATGCACAACTCCCTTGCATCAAAGGAACTCTCTTTGGCTTCTGTGGTGTTTGGCTTACGCTCAGGGAGATGTGTGTATAAGGGTATTGGGAGTGAGAGATAAAAATTTTGTATCATTCCTACTTTGTCAGGTACAGCCTAGGTTTAACACATCTGTGTTTCCTATGTACTGTTGCTGTAGAGTCACCACTGCTGTAAAATGTGACTGCAAGGGTTCAACATATTCTACCTTTCTCAAAATATGTCTCTGAGGCTCTGTCTTTTCTGCATATGTTCTCAAGGTAACTTGTCTGAATGAGACGGTACTTGAACTAAAAGGTAAAAAGCAGTGTCACTAGCTCACTTACAGCTGCAAGACCGGACACAGCTCATCATCTTTATTGTTGCAACAATGTGTTCTACGTTAGAAATTTCTTTGTGCTAGGACAGTTCAAAAATTTTCGGTCCTGTTGGATACACTTGGGAGTTGTGAGAAGGCATTAGGAGTCTAACAGAATTTGATAACCTTTGTCTGCATTGACATTTACTCTGGCTTTTAAAAAGCCACAGATCTCTATGGTGAGATCAAAATTCATCTTGTGTCCCTGGACAGGCCAACACACCAAGTAAAAGAGATGTATTTTCAAGGTTGCATGCATCATAGCTAGGACCCACCTCCAGCCGGTAACTTGAGTCATCTTTAAAACAAAGACAAGACTTGAAACTGGACAGGTTGAGGGTATGGATCAAGCTTTGCAAGGTATTTCTGACATGCTATGTGTTATGCAATGTTGCCATCAAATATATTTCTCTGATAGGGAAGGGAAAAATTAGTTTGTGAAACAAGCATGAGCATTTGGCTGATCCTGTGGAAACCCCAGCTCTTTAGTGCTCACAGTGAGCTTTTTGTCAGTTGGTTATTTGTTTTTATTGGAAACTGAGGTTGTGAGGGACAGACTACAGAGAAATCTCTGCACTGGCTGTGAGATAACCAGAAATGCTTCAGCTAGGGATTAGAATTTGTTTTCTCCAGTATAAATTTCCATAGTTTGCTAAATAAATTATAAGATACATTGGCCAGCAGTTCCCAGACTCTTGCACAGCACAGTCCAATACCAGGAAATTCATGAACTAGGAACTAGTGTTCTTCGCATTGCATGGCAGTATCAAAATTCCTATTTATCTTACTGGAAACAGGAGACCTTTTTTTAGGTGACCTTTCTTGCCAGCAAGGAAAATATTTCTTCTAAGGAAAAAAATGTACTGTCCATATCTTTATGGTAACAACAGTGAATAAATTGAATGTTGCAGTCCTTCAGTTCTGCCAAATTGTCATCGAAAGCAACAATAAGAATATGAGTCCACTTTGTTCTGCCAATTTCTGAAGGTATCATAGAGGTTAAATAGCAAGTACCTAATGTTTCTGCTTTGGATGATGTTATAAAGGAAATTGGATAAACACAGGAATATAAATCAAGGAAAGGTGCTAGAAAATTGTGCCATCAGTTAGAAAAATGTGCCATACTTATACCTGATCTATCCTCTTACTTGCTGAAAGTAGAAAAGAGAAAAGCATTCAGTATCTTGAGTAATCCAGGCACTGATTAATTGCATCCCATAATGCTTTCTAATGTATCTTTTAGAAAACCTTATAAATCATACGCAGGCCTTTTCCCTTTAAATGCTACTTTATCAATTCTCAATTGCTCAACTTTCAAAATAAAGGAAGAAAATTAGGGTCTGAGCAGCTGGGATTTATTTTCCTCCTCAGGGCCTGGATTCAGTTCAGTATTTAGGCACATGTACAGCCTGAAACAGGTGCACAGTCCCATTAAAGATGTGTTCTTAAGTACCTTTGTGAATGACAATTATTTTTGGTCTTTCAAAACCCTGTGACATTTGATGCATGGTAGAGAATCATCCCACTTGAAAAGGTCACACAAAGAAACAAGGAAAGCAATTTTTTTCATTAATATAACTATAGGCTTGAGTTTCAAACCATGTGATACAATGAGTTTTACACAGCTTCACATTTCATTGCTAGCATCTGACTGTGTGACTCTTACACATTTCTGTAGGCAAATTAACTGGAAAGTTGTAGTTGTTCACCCTAATAAGCCCCAAATAATGGGAAAGTTGTGAAACTTATAAACTGAAGGAGTCAGATGTGATTGCTCCACCTTGTATTTCAAACCTGGAAAATTATTCAAGCTTGGGTCGATTTCTAGGTTCTTGTGGGAAATATTTTGCAAAGCCTTCTTTAGGTAAGAGCTACTAGAACTTCCATTTCTTTAACCATAGATTCACACGGGGTTTTGAAACAGATTTGGAAATATCTGGTGATGGTGGAAAATGTTTTAACTTTGGTAGCAAGCATGGTACAGCAAAATATTGATAATTACAGAGTTTTGCAAAAGCTGTCAATCTCATTGAATAGAGAGGAAATTACTGCTTTTATTATGCGTTCCTTTGGCCCACTTTTTAAAAGAATGTCGGAAATAAGTATGAGAGGTTATGTAAAATAGCAAGAGAGGAAGTCTTTAGCTGAGTCAGGAAATCAAGCTCAGTGCACCAGCTACCATTAACCTCCTCTCCCACCTGCTAATGAAAGCACAGCATTACATCTCAGTCAGTATTTGGGTCTGCTTTAAATTGCAATCAACCAGCAAGCTTTCTTTCTGAAATACACTAGTAGAAATTTATTGAAAATATTGCATTGTTACATTTTATACATGGCTATTATAATATAAAATTATATTATAATTTTCTGTGAGGTACATTTTGATGTTCTCCTTACTTTCCTACCCAAAAAAATTTTTAGTTATAGAATCAGTCATAAATGGAAACAAACTATTTGATCACTCAGTCCAGCTCATGTCAAGGGAAAATGCTAATAAAAAGAACCCATTTCTCTCTATAAATAGTCAGGAAGAATGAGAAGAAAACTGTAACCAAAGTCCATATGTAGCATCCTGTAGTTACTCTTTCCTATCTATAATGAAGGTAATTTCAAAGGTTTCTAGGATCCCTATCTTAAAATTCTGCCCTCATTTTCTAGCTAATGTGTGCATGATTTTCCAATGTGAGAGAGTCAATCACCTTTTCTTCAGGTATGATATAGTTGTCTTACCAGGTTTATTTTGGGGGCTTTGAAGACCAGTAAGGAATTGATTTTAAAGTGCTTCCCAGAGTTTGACTTCAAACTGAATGGTCAGAGTACTTGTCATACTTAGAGAGCAGAACCACAAGGGTTGATTTCTTCCTGGGAGCATTCCTTGTGGGAGCAGCCTATCACACTGTGGTTGTAGAGTTACTGGTACCTGTGTCTGTGTCACACAATCCCCATACTTTTCCAAGCCTCTCAGTTGCCTCTCCTGATGCAAAGCCTTGACAGTTTGGGTAGTTTTAGTCACCACAGTGCAAAACCAGCATAGTACTACTGCTTTCCTTAGGATAAACAGGGTCCTTAAGCATGAGCAAAAGAGAGGAGAAAATAAGGGAATGGTATTGTTCAGCATAGTTAAAGACTAAAGTGCAGCCTTTTTAAGGCCATCTGTCCAAAGTAAACTTCCCTGTGAAGTAACACTGCTTTTCTGCTAAGCTATTGTTGAAAGGATTTACATTTAATAGGAACAATGAATAATCCTCCTCATTCCTCTCTCATTTTGTCAATGAGCTCATGTACTATGCAGGACTTAAAGCTTATCACAAAATGCTAGAGGATCAGGGGATTGCAGGGATGATGTGACTGTCAAATGAAATTGGAAAACACAGAGACGTGTTGAGCCAATAGACCTACTCAGGTAATCAAGACTGAAGGCTGGCACATCACACAGCACCATGTCCAGCCTCCTTGCAGCAAGGCTCACCACCTTGGTTGGTATGCTGTGCTTAGGAGCAAGGCTGAAGTCTGAAAGTGAGGTTGGAGAGTGAGAGGCCAATTCTTCTCTGTATTGAACTGGGGTAGATCAAGTGTAGTACTTCATAAATCACTGGATGAACAATATAAAACACACAAGATACAAAAATTGCTTATTTTCTTTCACGTCTGCTTTTTTTCCAATAACTCTCTCCTGGTGAATTGTCTGCATATTTGAGAAGGTGAGGATTACAGGATACGTGTGGTGACTGTTTTCTCAAAGGCTAGAGGTGATTCCAGCTAGATCCTGAGCAAGGTTTCATCTTTTAAAAACTGTCAGATTAGTACCATATGCCAGACGTAAATGCACATAAAAATGTTAAGTAATGAAGAAAACTGCTGTGTTTTTGTCTCCAATATATTGTTTCATACACAATATTAATCAAAAGGACAGATTTCATTATTTTCTTAACCACCAGTTCAAGGACCACACACCTGACTGCAAGTAGTCTGCTGTTCTCCCTGATGGATGGAATAGGATTTTTATTATATTTTCAAGGCCTTTTTTTCTTTTTTCCTCAGGGACATTATGGTCAACTGTTTTTGATATCCACATCCATCCACATTGATGCTAACCTGTGACACTCTGTGACATAAGTCACATACAACTGGATGCACAGAGGTCTGTTGGCATTCTGGTAATGTAGAGAATCTGACATTTTGAAGGTCTCTGCCTCAAATCTCATTTGTTGGTTTCCAACTACCTTGCAGACAGATACCCTTGTCGTAGCTGACATCCTGGACGGCATTTTCAACAGAGAGACAAAGGATTACAACTGCAGCAAGAGGCTGAACTTCAGACCCTTTCTGTTTTTACCTGACATAATCTGTGAACACAAAAAAAACTCCACTTCAAAAAATCCAAATAAAATGAAGCTGTCTTTCCATGCAAATCCTCCCATTGTGGAGATGGACTCATTGATCAGGGCAATAAAGAACCTTGTGACAACAGTAGCCCACGGGGCTTCCTTGTGTTCACAGTGTCAGCACTCCCCTTGTGTGCTTCCTTGTGTTCACAGTGTCAGCACTCCCACAGCACAAAGTCAGCCTCTCTCCTGCTGAGCATCAACACTGTGACTGATTCATTGGACACAGCACAGAGACAGGAAGAAGTCAGGGAATCTAAAACGGAGGATATAGGATGGGAAATGTCAATATGCTCAGCACTATTCCCTTATAAAAGAACTAGAAGTATGTTTAGGAATAAAAGTTAAGCCACCCTGGAAGGAAAATAAAGTTGTTGTGAACTGATGTCAAAAACCATCAAATCTTTGATATTAAAATGATAAGCCTTATGATGAAAAGTGCTTTTCAAAAAGATATTTAGGTTTCTGCAAACAAAAAAACCTGAATATCCCTCTCATAACAGATTAAAATTGTATAGTGTGACTTTCACTTACTTATTAAATTCTTTCATGAATTTAAACCTCTTTATGTGTATTTTTTTAACAGATTTTTTCCTCTAAATTATAAATACATTCAATTATAATATCATAAGCACTGGAAAATATCCGTCACTTGAAATATTCACAATATGCTCTGTTTGAAAAGTTTGGGTTCCTGTGCTCACACGTTTAATCACAAGATCCACACTTGAAAACATCCTCAAGGGTACCAAAAACATTGCTATGTTGAAAGAAATATTCTTCACTGCATGTACAGAATTTATTCAAGCAAACATCAGACAGAAAGCAAGACTGCAAACTCAAGAGAGCTCTGATTTAGAAAATCAATAGAAAAAATCAGGTAAAAGACACACC